>NW_009705208.1:52980-65814 GCF_000703405.1 Apaloderma vittatum
AGCTTCAGTAATCTACAAGAATGAGGCTCTAGGATAAAAATTAAACAATTAATGCACTAGGCCTGTTAGTGCTGAATCAAGGTCATGCAGTTCAGTTCTGTAAAAAAAAATAAATCATGATTAAATAGAGTCCCAGTGCCAGCAGTGCACCAGAGATGCCAAAATAAAGCAGCTCGGCACGTTAGGCTGTTGGTGCGGTGGAGCTGGAACAGGAGACGTTCAGAAGGACGAAGGGGAGGGACAGGTTTGCTGCTTGCAGAATCTGGCCTGTCTGGTACCAGCCTGAGGTAATTTGAGCTCTGGGAGCGTTGAGCAGCAGCTATACTGGGGGGGTAGCAGTCAGGCTAAAAGGAGTAACGGCTCATTCCTCACCGATAGGTGGCTGTCTAAAACCACAAAACAAATTGTAAGCTCCTGCTCGAAAATTTTGAAGCAGTTGTAGAAACTTAGCAGCGACTCTCCAGTGTAACTGCAGCTAGTTTTTCAGCAGAGATTAGTGAAAGGATGTATTCTAGTATTAACTGTTCTTTGTTCCCCACATTGGGTTAGTGGGATGTGCTACATCCTCATGCACATCATCTGTGTACATGTGCAGCAGCAAAAACACCAGCATCCCAAATTCTGTTAATGGTTGTGTAGCTGTCCTGTTTTAACACAACTGCTGAAGGCATCACACCCTGAAGACATTGAAAGAAAGGTACAAGTTTTCCCAGTGTAGAGAGCTCTGTCAGAGCTGGAATTACTGCCATTGTCAGGGATATAGGAGGCAATTTTCATTCCAATTTATAAATCGTGTGTTAACCTGAATCTAGGTATTTGCTAGAATTACCATTTAGGAACTTGTAGTAATGGGCAAGTTGGGAAGAAGCTAAAAATCATAAAAGCAGGGCTTTGATGAGCCTACCAAAGCACTGTGTTGCTGGTTTAAAACTAATTCTGCTTTTTTTTTCCCTGCTGCATAGTAAATGTATTTTCAAATATTTGCATACAGAAGTCATCCATCCTGGTCACATACAACTGATCCTATGACTTTCTGCTCATGGAGACAGGCAAGCAGTCTCCAGTCTTGCTAGAAGCTGGTAATACCCATTTTTTAAAAAGAACATCCTTCTCAAATCTAATGTTAAGTGCAAACAACAGTGTTGTTTCCCTTACGTTTTTGGAGGTGTAATTGTGTGGGCATTTGTGGGGTGTAGTTGCTTACCTTGGTGTGGTTGAGCCTGTGCTCTCAGTAGCCAAGGAGCACTGGTAATGTTGCAGAACCTATGTGCTGTTTGCTGGTCTTTCCACAAATGGGATGCAACGACTTAACAGTGGTAGAAAGTCTTTTTCTCTTGGTTCCTGTGTGATTTCCGTTTTTCCTAGAGTCTAAGTGTTGAAGCAGCCCAGTCCCGTGTGAACAGCCCTACTCGGTGCTGACAGGCCTCCACTGATGACAGAACTGGACAATAAACATGAATAAAGTATTTTGGTACCATTCAGCCGGAGATGATGCTTGGTGTCTTAGAGGTTCTTCATAAATCCCCATCTCACTTTGTTACATCCCTGCTGTAAAAGCAGCTGTGGGCTACAGCTCGATTATCTGGTTTTATACGGGAGAGTTGTCAGTGCCGTAGCCAGCGTTTGTTGGATTCAGAAGACAGCTTTGATGAGAGATGTGAGACATTTACAGCAATGCTCTTTCATCAACACTGTGTCTCGGGTTTCCAGGGATTATAAACCAGTGGCACTGACAGTGATAAAAGCCTTTTCACTGGTCTGCAGACTTCCTATCCTTTCATCTGTGGCTTTCAGTGTATTACCAGTGTAAATCAGCCTGTAGCTGTCAGTAATGCTTGCCCAGTTGATATTTTTCATGATAGTTTTGGTTCTTGAAAAATCATTTCATGAAGCAAGAACTGTAGTGAGGCAGCCAAACCATTTAATAGGAGCAAGTGTCATCTGTCTGCTAATGCTCTGGCACAGGGCTGCTGTGCATCTTCCTTCTGGGAGATGGTACTTCAAGGAATGTCCCAATAAGGTTTTATTCTTGAGGTACTTGGCTTACAGCAAGCTTTAGTTTTCTGTGTAGTGAGTTTGTTGTAAAGGTGTTTGCAAAAAAGTAAACCGTATTAATTGGAAAATCGTATTAAAGTATTAAAACACTATAAGTACTTTTGGAATTGCAAACAAAAAAGCAGAATTGCAAAACTAAAAAAGCAGATTTTGCCTACAGCAGTTCAGAGTAAGGAAAGCAGTAGCCTTCAGCTAACACAGAACAAACATACAGAGTTTACAGATCCGTCACAGGTCAGGTATAGAAAATCCATAATGTACCAAGAACTTGGTGTCCCTTCCAGTGGTAACCAGTTACTAACTTGACACTCAGCTGCTGTTCCCCTGAGTACTTTCTGCTTGTGGGTACCATCACCGTTCTTGTGATGCTTCCTTGAGACAATAGTCACCTTCATCATCAGAGATACGGTGGAGGGGCAGCAGATGACAATAGGCAACAAATAAGACTAAAGAAATTTCAATAACTCCAGTCTTGGGTAATGTTCCCGTTTGCTTTCTGCTTTTTACAGAGATGCAGACTTATCCTGCTTCAGCAAGTTTCTCCCCTGCCCAGTTTGCCTGCCAGGCCCGCGGGCAGCCTGCCTGCACGCTCCTGAGAAGCCCAGAGCACATTCAGTACTGACCCTCTCCAAAAGTTTCCCAGTGTGCCCTTGAATAATCCATTTGTTCCCCTCAGGAGTAACATGCATAGCGCGTGTCGGATTACTCATGATCAGCTTTAATCAAGCTTTAAGATAAAGCGATAGTTGCTTAGAATTGCAGGATTGAAAAATAAAAGAAATCAAAGCAACAGCATGCATCATTAGAAGACTGTTTACAGCTTCTCAGGGGTTGCTTGTGTGTTGACTGAGTTGGCATCATGAGCCAGCCCTCCAGAAACCATGCCCAGTGCAGATTTGACCTGAGATCTTCCTAAATTTGCACTCCTTCTGGCTCTTCTTCTATGGCTGATTGCTGGTGTCTCTCAGTGCAGGCGCTCTGGAGAGGCCAGGCCTTCGGCCTTCTCCCTTCTCACCTCCCTGCCTTTGTGCTGAGACGTCACCTAAAGCGGGGCACTTGTATTTTCCTTCCTGCATGTTGCTTTTCCTATCAGTGCATTTTATTTCTTAAAGAGATCGTGCTCTTGACTGCAGCTTAGCATTCAGCTCTATAGTGTGACTGGCTGAAATAAATGAGGCAAGAAGTGTCAGAAGATCTAACAGGGAAGCTAAAATCATTCCTCTATGTGCATGTCAGGGAAGAGAGTTGTGATCTCACAGTTCACAACAGTCCAGTTTTTAGAAAGGTTTCACTCTGCGCAGTCCAAGCACACCATCGGTGTTCCTGCCAAACCACGGCAGCAGGTGTACGTGTTGGAGGCAGCAGCAGCACGCCTGACAGTGCAAAGTGACCGTCCTGGCTTGCGTTTGCAGTGATGGGACGTGTGTTGTAATGAAGATTTGTCCTCACTTTGTGTGAGTTTTTTCATGTGAGTAAAAGCGTTAACATGCTTCTTCTGCAGGTACCCATAAGGGCTCTGCGACAGCATTTGTCAAGGGTTCAGCTGCTGCCAGACCACTGCAGCCACCGTTCGGAGGGAACAGTGCTGCGCTCTGAAGCTGAAACACGCCTGCTGGTGAGAGAGCCAAAGAGCTCAGCCTGTGTCACTCAGCATGGAGACGAGCACAACCTCCAAGTGCCTACAAGGAGAGCAGTGGCAGGATGGTAGAAGGCCCTTCAACCTACCAGAAAAATGTAATTTACCAGGTATGATCATTTATGCTTAGAATTATCAAAATTCTGGTGGGCTGTGGTTTCAAGTAATGTTTAAATCAGCATTGTATGTTCTTCAAAGGAGACATGGATTAGGTTAAAGAAGGTTCAGGGGCAAGCTACTGGCACGCACAGTGCAGCAGATCCTGGTGCCCAGTAACAGGACCAGAGTCAATGGGCACAAACTGAAACACGGTTCTAGACAACGTGCTCTAGGGGTTGTAGCAGATGACCTCCAGAGGTTTCTTCCAACGTCAGACATTCTGTGATCTTTCCTGGCTTCAGGATCTAATGACAGAACCTAGAGTAGGTCATAATGAGGTTGAGAGATTCCCCTTGTGTTTGTAAGGTTAATCTTGACTGCACACCCTCTCATAATGAACCTGGTTAAAAGTTATATATGGTTTGAGGCCAGCACAGAATACGAATATACATTTCCTGATATCAGTCCTAGTTTTGTCTCAGATCAGAAAGTTCTTTACAGCTTAAGGATTTCCCGTGTTTAAATGCCATTTTGCTCAATACTGGGGAGGAAGATGGTCCTGGTCCAAGGTCAGTGGGAGCAGAGTCCTGCGAAGGCAGAGGGACTGCTACAGGAGCAGCTGTTTGCCAAAGGAACAAACCCACATCCCTGGGGAAGGGCTTTTGCTGTGTTTGAACTCAGTAAGAACTGAAGCGAGGAGCAACCTTCAGAAGCAAGAGCTGATCTGTGGAAGGCACAGAGATTCCTGGCGTTGGCCTATGAGCTCATTGGTCATGGAGATACAGTAGAACTTCTAAGGAGGAACAAACCTTGCTAACCTAGCCCCCTCTAAACTCCAGAGCTCACCCTTCAAATCCAACCAATCAAACAGCATCATGTTGGAATATCTGCTTACAAAGACCAAGGAAACGTGGTTACCTTTGAAGAATGTGCACCCGGACTGGCTACTAGGGCTTCTTCTGAATGGGTCTCTCTTATGACCTGTGTCCTTCCCTCTGAGGCATGGAGGTTGCTACATCTGGTTATGGTTATGCTGTCTGTAAACAAACAAAACAGGCAACTGTCAGTCTGTCTCCACTTGTTAATATTGTGACTGATCTGTGCAGAACGTAACATCTTGCATAAAATGCAGAACGAGACTGCAGTAAATGAGAGCTACGAATGGGAGCCAGGATCTTGAAGGTGTCACAAAATATCCCTTTATAGTGCTAGATTAGTTCCTGGCTTCTGCTACATTTCCTCGTTCGGTGAAGTGAATGCGGTGGTGTTGTTCACCTGAGAAAGATAACTGATGTTAAAACCTGGAAACTGGTGTTGGAACCTATGAAGTGTTTCAGGCACTAAAGATATTGATTTTGCTGTGTGGGTGCACTGTAATGAAGTAAGTTTTGATTTGCAAGAGTGAATTATACTATAAAAGTAGCAGAGCAGTGAGATAGACAATACTTTCACTGGACCCACCCTCCCAAGAAGAGCGAACCCTTGGCTGGCCTTCGGCAGCTGTCTTGCCTCTGTCTCAGTGCACAATCACTGCCTGAGCAATAGAGAAACCTCATCGTTTTGAACTTCAGGATGAAAGCAATCCTTATTTACAGTTACACCCAGTGACTGTTGTGCACAGGAAGAGCATGATTATAAAAATACAGTTAGGACAAGTCTTCCCTACCTGACTGTAGCAGGATACATATTGCCCTCATTGGATTAAATAAACTGCAGCTGTGGCCCTGCAGTGATGCCAAAGAGACCAGACCTTTTCAAGATTTGTGCAGACTAGAGCTGTCACTTCTGGGGGCAGAGTCGGGATCTTGAGAGCCCTGATGAGCCTCTTTGGGTTCTAGTAAGACCTGGAGGGTCAGAGAATTCCTGTCTCAGGGCACTTTCGACTGCAACATCTGTTTTTAAACTAGATAGTTCTGAAAAAAAAGAAAAGTTATTGACTAGTAATCATCATTCCTTGAGTGACAGGGCTCGGTTTGCTTGATTGAATAGCACGTTTTGTCCCACATGACACTGTCGGGTATTCCCGAGATAACCCACACCAGGCTCACAGACGTGACATACTGCCTATAGGAGACCTGTGCTGTTCTGGAGGCCAGGCTGGTTGCCCTTAGACATTTCTCCTGACATGGGCTTCACACATTTCGATTTCTTCCACTGTGCCTGAACACCCCGTAACCACCCTCCTCCCCTCAGGCAGTGTCCTGTGGTGCCGGGCTGAGGCAGCAATGGCTCGGGCATCACTCCACCCCGTGTGGCCCTGAGGAGGACAGGGTCAGAGTGTGCCTACAAGTGCAAGGTAAGGTAGAAGACGTGACCTGAGAGTCTTGTGGTATCTGCCTCACAGATGGTTGTTCTACAGCCCGAGCGTACCTACGGGTTAAAGGAAGTGGCTGCAGCGAATCCCCCGTTTCTGGCCAACGCGTCCACAATGCATTTGGATTTTTCTAGTCCCTCCTCCAAAGGCAACATATAGTTTTGCAATATTTTTTAAGTAGCGTCAGGGACATAATGTTCCAATTCCGTATCCCTGATGTATCAATTAGCTTGAGTGACTTGGAAAGCTTACCTTCAAGTTGTGCACATAATGTTGACATTAAAATGAAAATGTTGCCAATGTTTGTTGAAGTGCCAAAATGAAAGTGCTCTGTTCAGCCTCGCCTCAGCCACCTCCTTGTTCCCATCCTATCTCGCAGGACAATCAGAAAGTGTCTGGGCGACTCCCCACCCTTTTCCTCATTTTCTCTGCAGGGAAGCATGAGATCAGCAACTTTCTCCTTTTGTTCATTTTTGTCCTTTGCATGACTGCTATTTATTTTGATTTATTAGAATTTCCTTAAATAGGAAAAAAAAAAAAGGAATATAATGCAGGGATACCTGCAGCCTGTGGAAGCTGTCTCTTGAGACCCTTTAGAGCCAGGTCTACTCTACAGACTCTGTAAGAGCACTTAAATTTTAGGTTTCTGCTCTGAATTGCGCTATAGGAATTTCCTCCTGCCTGTAAAGGCAGCACAGGGAGATTAACCTAGCTAGGCTAAAGAAAGCCTTTGTGAATACCACTGTAGTGATTAGCAGGTTAATAATTGCTAATTTGGTTTTCCAGTATTTGGTGATATCTCTGGAAGTAGGGGATGTAAATGGTATAGAAATGTTTACATATAGCTCCCAGCTAGCTAGTAAACATCCAAAGACAAAGTCCAGTAGTGCCAGGAAGTAAATTCTCTGCCTACAACATAAGAAACACAAAGAGCAACCAAAAGCCAGAATTCTGTGGTCTGCAAGATTTAAGAGGTATTTTAACAAAATAGGAAGCACAGACTGGATAGCTACATCATTAGTTACTCCCTGTGTGATATCGTTACTTATTTTAGAGAGTCTGATTACAGTTTCAAATCAATTTCTTTTAATCTGTAAAATTCCTGGCAATGTTGGATGACAAACCACATATATCTTATGTTTATTTCCTCATGTAGAATCAGGAATTATATCTCTACATACCTAAACCACAAGTACCAGCCATAAGAAAAAAACGAAACAAACAAAACCAACGAAACAAAAAAACGCACCAAACTTCTTGTGCAGAATTTCTTTTGGTAAAATCTCCTGTGCTTTACTTATGCTAATTCTGATGTCTCGGTTACCAGTCCCTTGCTAATGACATAAATTAAATGGGATAAGAACTTCTGTCGACAGGCTAATTCACCCCTTTGAAGGCAAGACAGTCCAACAAGAAGAGTGCCTGAAGCACAGCATGGGTAGCCACTCTTCAGGTAGTACAACGTGTATTTTTAACTACTGGCAGAATAACAAAATGAAAGAACTTGAGGTCAAATCAATCCCCAGCCATAAGTACCAAGCATTGGCTTTAACAGTACATCTAAGGGCAGAATGACTTAGAGGGTGATGTTTCCATTATGGTTCAATTTTTTTGAGCCTCAGAGGTACCTGTCATTGCTGCCCCATGTTGATTCATTTTGTGGATTCCCATTACGAATCCCATGGAACCTTCTCTTGTTCAGCCTGGAGAACAGAAGGTTTCGGGGAGACCTTACATCAGCCTTCCAGTACTTAAAGGTGGCTACAGGAAAGAAGGGGAGGGACTCTTTATCAGGGCGTGCAGTGATAGGACAAGAGGTAACAGATTCAAAGATTTAGGTGAGATATTAGGAAGAAATTCTTCACTGTGAGGGAGGTGAGACACTGGAACAGGTTGCCCAGAGGAGCTGTGGATGCCTCCTCCCCGAAAGTGTTCAAGGCCAGGCTGGATGAGGCTTTGAGCAACCTGATCTAGTGGGAGGTGTCCCTGCCCATGGCAGGAGGATGGAACTAGATGATCTCTAAGGTCCCTTCCAACCCAAACCATTCTCTAATTGTCTTCTATCAAACAATTTCCTAGAGAATAATTTCTGTTATTCTCTGAATACTGCTAAGGAATACAGCCCATATATGCAGAGTAATCTGAAGAAATTAGCAAAATGATGATTTTTCAACTGTTAAGTTTTTCTGTATTCATCTTTTCATCTGTACTTGGTTCTACCGTAACAGCTGGCTTCCATTCTCTCCATTTTATGCTCCTTCCCTCCCTCCCTCCCTCCCTGGCAGATAGCCATCCTCCACATGGAGATTTAACAGAAAGGGAAGCAAGGCAAGCTTGTCACCCTCTGGTACCCCAGGGGTCCCTGTGATGAGCAGGGAAGTTGTGTTCTGCACAGCAGGGCCTAGGACTCTCCCTCTATGGGTTTAGTGGATTTCACTTGCACGCCATGCGGGATTATCTTAATCTTCAGGTACATGTCGCAGAGGTAATTCACCTTTTAATCCATATTTAGCAAAAGCCTTTCAAGACACCTCTAGTGCAGCTGAATACCTTTAGCATTTCAGTACCAAATACTGTAAGTGGGTAAAGAGGAGAAGTACGCTGGGGATTAGAGCCCAGGCGTGATGCATGGTACCAGTTTCTGTGTGTGTGTTTCTGCAGTTGTGAATGGGTTACAGAGAGTAAGCAAAGTGGTCAAGCAAGAAGGAATAAAATCGTGGCCTCTAGGTAAAAGTTATTAGTCTGCTATGATTGTATCGAACAGTCTTTTAGGAAGTGAGTCTTGCTAGAGAAAAGAACGAGACATACTTTCCCTCTGTGAAAGTTCTCCTTATCGTATCCCTGAAGGAGGCAAGGCAACATGGTAAAGCATAAGAGCAGATGGTAATACAGCATCTGTTGCTGTTCAAGTTCTACTGAATTCATGGTGTGCTCTGTAGGAGTTTCTGAGGCATCTTCAAGTTCCTTTAGACGTTTACACTATCTACTCTGAAAATAATGTGTTAGAAGCTCTGTAACTCTTCTGGTCAATATTTCTTCCTTCGTTTATTTTCCCACATAAATGTTCATTGAATGGCATGGGACTGCAAGATTTAGGGAACATCCCTCAGGTGCAGAGTAGCTGATTGGATTTGATATGCACAGATTAGTAATTATGTCAAATTAGGGCCAGATTTTCAAATTCTAGATCCAGTTTACATGTGGTTATCTGTCAAAGCAAATTAGGCCTTTATATGTCAAAGCATCTAATTCGCATGTGTAATCAAATATGTAAATATCCATGGCCTCAAATGCATTTCCTTTCTCATTCTGATGATATATGGGAGACTGAATTCCTCCTGGTTGAAAATTTCACCCTTCATTTTGGTCATTCAGACACATCTGGGGAAGCTGTACCAGACGTGACACTGCAGTTTGATACTAACCTGTTGTATTTTAACCTTACTCAGCACTTCCAGATACATGATCTCTGTTCAGGACCCTGCAGCTTCAGCCACTGGGAGTGATGTTCCTCGTGGTAGCTGTGTGTGACGGAGCACCGTTCCTAAACACATTAGTCCAGCTCAGCATGTTCGCCTCAGCCAGGGCACAAACAACAGTTGCTCTGGTCCTCACGCCAGGCTGGGAAGCAGAGGAGACAGTTGTAGTTATTTGTGGCCCAGATCAGATGTGCAGCCAAGGGATGAGATGGAATGTTTTTGTGATCAAGGCAATGAAACGCCTCTCTGGAGAGCTGGATGCTGTCATCGCATTTGCCATGTTCTTCCTTTTGCTGCAGTTCAGGTCATTTAAAACAAATGCTTCAGATGTGTGCACAGGTCAGCATTTCAAAGGCTGCCTTGAACCTAGGGAGTCTTTTCCAGAAGCCTCTATGATCAGTGAGAACTCTGAGAAAATGGATTTTAATGTTGAGCCCTCCAAATTAGCAAACTCTTCATTATCTCTTCACCATCTGCCCCCAGGTAATACTCCTAAAATAGAATCAAATCATACAATGGTTAGTTGGGGTTGGAAGGGTCCATTAAAGTCATCTAGTCCAATGCCTCTGCAGTGAGCAGGGACATCTTTGACTAGATCAGGTGGCTCAGAGCCCCATCCAGCCTCACCTTGGATGTCTCCAGGGATGGGGCATCTACCACCTCCCTGGGCAAACTGTGCCAGTGTTTCACCACCTTCATCATAAAAAATTTCATCCTTATATCTAGTCTAAATTTACCCTCTCAGTTTAAAACCATAACCCCTTGTCCTATCACAACAGGTCCTACTATACTGAATCCATCATCTTCTAGGGTTTGTAGTAGTGCAAGCACAATATTCCCTGGGGCGTCCCAAGCAACGATGTGTGGTGTACAGCACTCAGATGTGGCTTTTGCTGACTCCCTCTTGCAGAAGGACTGCCTGAGGCATCATGCTTTCTGCTTATTTAGAGCTGCGGATTGGCCCATTCTAGGCACAGACCCAGTTATAACTTAAAACGGTATTTCCGAAAAAGAAATGCAGAATGAGAAGAAACAGACAACAAAAAGCAAGGGAGAGGCAGGAGCAAAGTCTGAAAGCAAAATGGACTTCAGTCCCAAGAGGCTGAAGAGAGTCGCACAGGCATTCACCTCCACTAGCCCAGCCTCAGCAGCAGGGAAATACCAAAAAGTTTTGCATCCACACCCTGACTTGCTGAGCACAGGTGATGAGCATGGAGTGCTGGCACCGCCACGGGAATATCAGCTCACATGTATGTGCAAGGTTGTGCTGGGGAGCTTCTCCCAGCCCTGGAGCAGCCCACAGTCAGCACAGCACAAGGGATAGTGCTTCCTGTCTCTCCTAGATTCTGCTGCGCCTCCACGGCCAAACATGCGACGGCCTTTGCTGTTTCTGGTGCAGACAGGATCGCATTTCTGTATCTGAAAAACAACTGATGTGGCAGGGCTCCCTATGACTCTCCAGCATTGCATGATAAATCGAGGGAGTTGGGAAAAATAGGTATGACTCAAAGACTTCAAAGTTACACATAAATAGATAGTATAATAATAGTAATATAAACTCATACTCACAAGTTAAAGTCTTATAATTCTTAGCAATACTTGCTGCTCTCTCTGAAAAAAAAGGCTTTCCTAACCTACCTTACCCATTTAGCTGTCACAGTCTTTAAGTACCCTGTAATTGCAAATGTTTTTAGTCCTGAAATTGCACCATCA
Source organism: Apaloderma vittatum (assembly GCF_000703405.1). Classification (NCBI taxonomy): domain Eukaryota; kingdom Metazoa; phylum Chordata; class Aves; order Trogoniformes; family Trogonidae; genus Apaloderma; species Apaloderma vittatum. Next base: position 64,277 of record NW_009705208.1, read on the forward strand.
TTGCTTTTAATTTGGCCTCATCTGTTACTGTGCTGTGCTCAAATCACAGTAGAAAAATTGGTCTCAGTACTGAGCATAAAAAACAATCTCAGGGAAAGCAAATTAATGCATCCGCTACTGCAGGTACAGTCCGCTAATGAAATTATGGACTAGAAGTTCATGTTCTTGTAGCTAACCTTAATCGCTAAAGAACAGGGCATAAATTCAGCTTCTTACTCAGCTGAGTCTGTAGCTTTGAATGAATGACTTCCAGAACTAATTCCTTTTACTGCAAAAGGGAAAGGTAACTGAAAAAGCATTCAGAAAACAAGACATATTTTAATTGTCAAAATAGGAAGCCAGCATTTAGTATTTTAAGCTTAGTGGAGCAGGTATCACCTTTACAGAGATCTATTAAATTATGAAATTGGTTTGGTGAACTTGAATCAGCTCAGAAACTACAAGTTTACATACAAGTTTGTATATTTTAAAAAGTGTACAATATTAATGATAATATTATTTCTCAGCTACTTTATCACCAAGCATGCTTTTCATGGATGAAGACTCTCTCTGTAACATATATTATCTAAAATCTTAACAGTCTGGCCCTGACTGATGCAATTGAAGAGAACAACCTTTCTTAGGTAAATTAGGTAAAAAGAGCACAAGGTCCAGGGGTCAGAACAAAATTTGATGCCCGAGAAAGTAGATAGTCTCCATACCAGTCTGAGATGATGTCGTGCACAAATAGACCAGGATCATGTTTTTTTCAGGGCACTAGAGCACATGGGTGCTGTAGGTTACCGCTCTCTGGAAGCGCAGACAGCCATACTGCTGACCATTCTCCAGCAGTGCTACAGAAGATGGTGCGGTCCAGTTTATTGAGAGTGTGCTAGAAAACACACTTTCTAAATTGGCCTTTCATTTTATTAAGTTTCTCGGATAAACTCAGTTTTTATCATCGAATAATTTGAGAAAAGAAACGATTGGTTTAATGTGTTTGATTATATAATTGAAACTAAGGATAAAATGGCATCAAATACACTTCCATGTTCAGTAGTATTTTCTAAGCATAGAGATGGCATCATCATAGAAGCAATATTAGTTTTAGAGCATATTCCATAAGGCTTGAAAGTTTGGATTCTGTTTGTGTGTTTTGGTGCGATATCATCATGGCTGGGCTTCGCGAACGAAGATAATGGGAAGGGCTCTACCCACACTTGCTACAAGCGCGCTGATGGCTAAAAAGGCCGATGCGGGATAGGCAAGTCCGGTTGCAAAAGGCACAGCAGAAAGTCTCCTTAGGCGGCATTGGCGAGGTTCTTTCTGCATTGTCTTTTCTCCTCGAGACTAATTCTACGTGCGTTCTCAAAGGAGGCAGCAGCATTATGGATGGTGTCTCCACGTCTCCCGATTGGAGGCCAGAGTGGACACTGATGGCAGCCCATATGGCCAAACCTGAGGTATTGTTTCAGAGAGTCCTTATATCTCCTCTTTGGGGCTCCTCTGTTGCGGCAGCCGGTGGGGAGTTCCCCACAAAGCACAACCCCAGGGAGGGG
>NW_009705208.1:65845-68839 GCF_000703405.1 Apaloderma vittatum
CTCCATCCTGGAGATGTGCCCTGCCCAGCGCAGCTGCGTCCTCAGCAGCATGGCCTCAGTACTGGTGACCCCTGCCCGTTCAAGGACAGTGACATCGGTCATGTGGTCAGTCTAGTGGATGTTGAGGATTGTACGGAGGCAGCGCTGATGGAAGCGTTCGAGGAGTCGCAGGTGATGGCGGTAGATTACCCATGATTCAGACCCATATAAAAGAGTAGACAGTACAATGGCTCTGTAGACATAATCCACTCAAAATTTGCATATGCACAGGTAAAGTAAACCAGCCACATCAAAAATCAGAATGGAGATAATATAACATATATTATAGCTATATAGCATATATATATAGCTAAATCTGAAGTTTGGCATCTTTTGTGAGTTCAAAGCTTGTTTTACCCTGTTTTTAGTTTGTGGTTCATTGACGTCATCAGCAGAGCAGGCATAACTTTCAGCTTCAAAAAATGCCCAATTTAAAGCTTAAAACTTTTGGATCTTTAGTATAGGTGTGGTTGTTACCTTAGTGTAGATTAACACATACGAGCTGGAAACAGTGGTGTGTTTTAGTATTTTGTTGGCAATATGAACAAAATGAAGCATTTCAGAAGAAAAATTTCCCAGGTTTTGTTTGCCTTAACGTTTTGTTAATGCTCTAGAGATAATCAGTTATTTTTATCTTGGAATGTAAAGCATATGCTAAGGGCTCAGGAAGGGAAAAGTGTGCCCATCAAGAAATCATAAATCCAACTCTTTATTTCCATATACATCTTCCTTATTTGTAGGCACTGTCAGGAGGGGACTAATGCACCAGCAAATGCTTCTCCATGTTTGTGTGAGTAAGCACTGGCATAACCTTGGTGCCCCTCAGGGTCACAGCTGGCAAAGGAAAGAATGCACAGTCCTCTCTGCAGAAAACTTGTGTTACTAGAAGTGGGTTGGGGAAGGGTGGTAGGAGGAGAAGATTGCTTGAGGATGAGGAGATGGATGTGGTTAAACACTGAACAAACCTTGAGACTAAAAACTAACAGCCTGTGTTGCGGTTTCTTTGGCCTTCTAGTGTTCAGGTGGCCTATTGTCCTTCTTGTTTCTCTTGATGGAGACAAAATTGGTACAGTTATCTTCTGAAGGCTTAAAGCATGGCAGTAGGGTACAGAGACTTGCCTTAAGGACATCTGTCTGCTTACAGCACAGAACAGAGCTTAACAAAGGACGTCTTTTAGCTGTTTGGTAGCATCAAATCCCACAGTCGGTCTCAAGCCACATCCTGACAGACAAGGATCGTCATTATCATGAAACCAGTCACCACAACTGCAATTAATTTGGACCTCTCTAAGCAGACACATGAGGTTTGGTAAGTGGTACAACCTCAGTCCTGGAAAAAATAATAAAAATACTCTGCATTGAAGATTAGGTTTTTTAACAGAGCCAACACAGGATGCAACAGCTGTCTTTCAGTGGGAATCTGCATTTTGATTTCCCACCTCAGATCTGGTGGTACTAGAGTGATCCTACACCTTTGCATCAAGCAGGTATGGGGAAAAAATGTTTTACGTAAGTAAAGGCACCAAAAAGATGGATTAGATGATCCTTTGAATCTAGCTATGTAATTACCGCCCTGCTGATGGCCTCAGAAGAACCTTCCCACAGAGTAAGTCAAGTGATGACAAACATGATTTCTCAGGGACATAGCGCCTTCTGTTGTTCCTTGTAAATTGGCGTGACAAGAGAATTATATAGAGTTCTTCATAAAGAAGTTGCAGTCCTTAGCAAGAATCCACAGAAAGAGGCAAGCAAAAAGCAGTAAGGGAAATAGCATGCACAAAAACTCTACGTAGTGTTGAAGTACTAGAAAACAAAATAATTAAGATTAAGACCCATTCTGCATGTGACACTCCATACTGAATTTGTCACAAGACAAGGAGAAATTTTGCTAGCACTTGGGCACCTCACGCCACTAGCAATGATGGTTCCAGTGTAGGCCATCCTGAAATAACTTGTATGTCTGTGTCAGATGTTGCACACAGTCATGTCTCAGCAACAGGAACGATTTGGTTGGAGGTGCTGAATGTCTTAAGGTCCTGCCTTTTCTAACAAGACTTTAATGTTTAACCTGGAAGTTTCAGGGAGACATCCCATAATCTTTCTGTAATATATCCTGCTCTGCCAGATCAGCTGAATGAACAACCTTCAGTGATGAGATTGTTTTTATAAAGTGCAGAGTTACCTGCCCTGAAATCGATCTCCACACTAAGGATCCAACACCGGAAGGAATCCCCTTGGCTTAATACAAGCAGGGGGTGCACTGTTGGTCCGGCACTAGGTAAGGTCTGGTCAGCTTTATACAAAAAGCAGTCGGATGCACAAATATAGTTTATATTAAATACAGTTTAAAGTTAAAAAGCTTTATATGAAATACATTTATTCACAGGCAATAGTTAGAAGTTCTTTAGGCTTGCCAGTGATAGAAAAAAAACCCATGACTCAAAACATTTCTTAATTTCTGTGAAATATGAAAGAAAGTACATCTAACGGGCCCTCCCTGGGACTTTAAAAAGTTTCCCCCCCGCCCCGGATACAGGGCAGGAGGACCACCTTCATGGAGCACGAGCAGCAGGCACTGGGCCAACATGGCCCAAAGGAGCCCTGGCCAGGGGCCGTGCTCAGTGCTGCAGAGGAAGGCAAAAAACCCCCGGGGACACGTGTTAACAAACTGTGGGGAAAAAAAGCCTTCCTCCCCCCAGCTGCAGGGCATGAGAGGCCATCTCCGTGGGGCACGAGCAGCAGGCAGTGAGCGAGCCCCAAGGGAGCAGAGGAGCCCTGACAAGTGGTCCTGCTCAGTGCTGCAGAGGAAGGCAAAAAACCCCCGGGGACCAGTGCCAATCTGCCCCGGGGGAAAATTCCTTCCTGACCCCAGCGCTGGCGATCGGCTACTCCCTGAGCATGTGAGCAAGACCCACCTCCTCGTCCCACAGGCTGCTCACGCCCCCCCGCCTATTC
>NW_009705208.1:68869-89194 GCF_000703405.1 Apaloderma vittatum
ACTCTCCAGGCCTGAGCAACCTTGGGGGCAAGAATCCTTCCCATGCCTGGCAGGACATCAGTAGGTGCTCCAAAGCACTGGGACCCCTGACATCTATATCTCTCTTTCCTGTTTCTGAGGGCTGCTGCCCTGGCTCCTCAGGGGATGTGGAGGATGAGCTCTGCAGCGCTCCCCCAGAAGGCATTCCCTTGCTCTGGCCATGGCTGTCCCGCTGGGAAGGCTTGAGAGCCTGAAGCAGATCCTGGCATTGGTGGTTCTTCTCATCCCCAGCAGCCTTGTCCAACCCCTTCGGTCTTCTTCTCTCAGACCCTGCAAGTAAATCCACAGGCTCCTTGAGGACTTCCTCTTAGATGTGTTTGGGCTGCCCCTGGGGCCAGCTCTGGCAGGGACGTGGGAGGACACTGCGTTTTATGATGAAAAACATTGGACTTGGATAGATGCAGAAGATAACCCAGCTGGTAATTTCCTATCTTGTCAGGAACATTAAACCCATTCCCTGAAACAAATTGCTTGTTCAGTTTCATATGTCTGCTGGGCTAAACACCCTATTGCAGTAAGATGGAAAACAATAGATTCATCAGCAACCACAGAAGCCAGGCCCAAAATAATTCGGCAGAGAGTAGGGCTTGAGTTGGTGCAGTGCCTGGGAGTCAATTACACCCATGCCACTGGACTTAGTGGCCTTTCTCATATGGCCCTTACTATATATTCCTACAGTGACTTAGTATATAGTTCCTTTTATTCATTTTTTTCCTCAAATATCTTCAAAATACCAGTGCCATAACTATTAGGAGATTTCTAGTGATGACATGTTCGCGACTCAGAAGCCTCATCTCTCTAACTTAGTTTGGCTTTTATGCCTCTCTTTGCTAGTCACTTCAGATTCATTTTACTGTTCTGTGTCTGTCCCACTCCATTTCCTTGTACAAATTTCTGTCAGTTCGCTGTGAGTGTGGCTGCCGGGTCAGCCCTCAGGCTTGAGAAGACTTCTGTGAAAGTACAGGAATTCTACTCAGAAAAGTACAAAGATTCTGAGAAAAAAAAAATGGAACGGAACTCTTGACTTTCTGCCACAAGATTGACTTTACACTGGTTGGCAGTGGAGCTTCATTGTTTGAAAGCAGCTGTCACTCCGTGGAAAGAAAAGGATTGCTCACTGAGGCAGCAGGCCTTCACGGGCTGTAATTCCCTGTGTAGACACAGTGGATATGAGGACACTTCCAGAGAGGAGCTATTGCATGGGGTAGCAGCACTGAATGCTGTAACTTACTATTTGTTCAGAAAGCACAGCTGTCTTCCTAGTACTAGCCAGCACTGAACTAGGCTGTTTTCAGCACTGGTGAAGTATCTTGTGTACCTTTTATTTTCAGCTTGAAGGCTATTATTCAGAATATGGCAGTGGGCCTCAGCTCCATCTGCTGATAGAGACATTATTTTTGGCCATAGTGTTACTACTGCTTTCAATTATTTAGATGAAAACCTTCAGGATGAATTTCACAAAGAGATGCCTGTAATGGAAATCTCAACATCTCCTGTCCCACCAGCTGTTCTGCCGCTGTGATGTGAGGCACAAAGCTGTTTCAAGCTACACAGGGCATGTGTTCAGGAGAGAGAAATGCAGAAAAAGGGGCAGGACAGCATAGAGGTACAAAGCTTATGGGAACCAGACCAGGGATCTTTAAACCTGCTTTCTGCTTTGGTTAACTTGCAGTTAACACCTTGCATTTGAATAATAGATCTCACCCTATATTTCTACTGGTTCGGTCCTTAGACTGAACTCAAGCAATCAAAAAAAGATTGTGATAGCCTGAAAACAAATGAAAACCCCACAGATTATGTGCTTTGGCCCTGAGCCACCAAATTGTACACTCAGCAGGTTTTCAGACTGGAGGAATGCTTCTTAGCAAGAAAACCCTGAAAGTGAAAATTCCTGTATAACGTGAGTTGGAGAAAAAAAATCCCAGTACTGCAAATCCTGGTGTAAACTGGGAGCAGCTGATAACATTCAAATTGCAGGAGCCCAGGACCCTGTTGAGCCTGGATTATTTTTCTTATTCCTGCTACAGGCAGTGACCACAACAGCCAACGTGTAGCCCATCTCCATCCATCCGAAACGTAACATTACTGCTGGTTAAGGTCAGTAATGGTGGGTTTCTGTGTCAGTTTATAGATAGGTCTCTTGAAAGACAGCTGGTTTTGGCTTTTGGAAAACAGCCAGCACTCACTGAAAGCACTGTACAGTTTCTTAGTGAAATGGCTGGGGAGGTTGCCCACCCTGTTCTCAGGGCACATTACCCTTACCACTGAATGCACAACCACATTGGCAGTGTAACGAAGTTTCAAGAGAAAAGGAATGAAAGGCTACAGACACCGAATTCACATCCCACCCTTGCAAATTATTTCTGCCTAGCAAAGCTGGAAATGAGAGTTCTGAAGTGCATTGATAAAGAGGGCTGCACAGCTGCTACCCATATTAAACATTTCAGTGGAGGAAACATCATTCTGTAAAAGTCACTCATTCCCTAAATGGCTTTTTCAATGAGGAACTCTCACCAAAATTGTTGGGGAGCAGAAATAGCCTTGGTTAAGGCAAGGGATATATGTTTATTGGAAGTAGATGCACTGAAATTACTTGCAAATTTTCATTAATTTCAATAGGATGGAATCTTGGCCACTTATGGAGAGGAGATAAACTCCACTGGATGGCAACTCATTTAACTTTTTATATGGTTTAGTGCAGGAATTTGAAGAAGAGCATCCTTCCTAGCATGCATATAGTGAAGTGTAGTCACTGTTCTACTGTTCCCAACCTCTTCAGATCCTACAAATTAGGCAGAAATCTCAGCTGCTGTCTCATCTCATTTGTTGTGTTTGATGCCCAAGTTGTATTACGTGATTGAAGAGTTCAAGCTCATTAACACATATATATATAATTCAACATAATTGTGATAGAAGTCAGTCTACAAACACCTTAAGTTTCAAAAATCCCAAGTGGCCTTCCACAGTAACATGTCTGGAAAGCTCAGCTTTTGCTCTCACCAGCGACAGAGCTGGATCCCAGTCCTGGGCCTGGTCACGCTTCCTAAGCAGATTTCCTGGCCCACCTCATGCCTTTCTGAAGTCAATTCTGAAGTCAGCACACCTCTATGTGTGTATCAGCAACTGTCGTCTTAGCCTCAACTGCAAAACTGAGCCCAAAAGAAGAAAAGAGGAAAGAATGAAAGAAAGAAAATAATTTCTGATAAATCAAATAGTCTAAGCAAATACAGCGAGGAAAGGCCCTGCAGAAGTGTATTTATAACACACAGGATGTTAAAACAAACAAGTCAGTGATAGAGAGAGAATGACTCGAGCAAGTTAAGTGTCCAAATAATGCATCAGGCCTTGAGTTGGCAAGAACAGTACAGAACCAGATGCAGGCTGTGAATCAGCAGCTCTGGAATACCAGCACAGAAAGAATGGTAGTAATGACCCCAGGGGACACAGAGGCATGCAGAAACTGTTCCAAGACCATTTTAGCAGACCACATGTTTCTAATATATATGTATGTGTGTGTGTGTCCATATAAATATATTACTATGATGGTAAAGTAATGTCTCAAACACATAGTAGCTTAGTTCCTCAAAGCATTAGTCGAGGTAAAAAAAGTGTTCCTGAGATCTTGAACAGATGAAATTTTCTGCCACCCAGACACTAAGGTAAAATTTTAAAAACCCTTATCATCTAGAAAGACCTATTTTTTGGAGGGTAGAGGCAAAATGCTGAATTACAGCTGCTTATTTCCAAAATCTGAATTCCACAGGCTGACTTTTGCTCTGGCTGGCACTGCAACGGGCTGAGGGACGAGCACAGGGGAGCGATCCCGTGCTCCCAGCAATCTGGTGCCACGCTCAGCGGGTGGGGATAAGAGACATGCTGTGGGTGCGGGCAGCATGTTTCCCAGCTAACTTTGGCTGCTCACTAAATAGTCTCAGGCTAGATGCAGGTCCAGCAGGAGGGCCTGGCACATCTCCCCACCCTCATCCTGCTGATTGCCCTCTCTCCTTGGCGATGAGGGGTGCAGGGTTATTGCAGTATCCAAACTTCATTTTTAAACATCTTTGGACTCTGTGAAAAGACACTTGCACAGGCCAGTGAGAGTCCTCACACCCTTTTCTTTTTGGTGGTGTTGCTCATTTCTTCACTCCTATGAGAAGTGAGGGATACCAAAACATTGTTTGGTCTTCTTGGTCCTTTTGAAATCATAGCCCCTGTGCTCTTGGATTCACTAAATAAAGCACACAAAGTTTCTGCTTTGAAAGAAAGAAGAAAAGTGTGTGATCCTGCTGAAAAAATTATCTTTCTTTTGTGGGGGTTAGAATATGTCTCCTTAACTTACTGATTTTATGAATAATTTTTCTTTTCCTTCCTTTTATATATTGAACAGAAAAAAAATCATTTACTTATAACATTCTAACCTTTCTTCCAATTTTAAACTCAGAAAAAACTGCAAAAGAATTTCTCTTGGTTACTTCTATCAGCTGACTGACCAAGAGTATACCCTGCTCTGCTCAGCATACAGGCAGACCATTGTCAATATTCAGAAAACACCTCAACACTTCAGACAGAAATCACATGAGAGAACCTTCATGGTGACCAGATGGGTCAGCTGGCAAGAGGAGAACTGATAGTGATGAAAAGCCAGCTCTGTAATTATCACAAAGGCTGCTCAGGATATTTTTACTTCTTTTTAATTCTGTCAGCAAAGTCAAACATCATCACGATTTCTATAATACATGTGAAGATGCATTTTCCTTGAAATCCATTTCACCATTATGAGGGAGGAATAATTGTATCACCAAGGAAGCCGTAATTGTTTTCCTCTTTCAATTAAAAATTAGTTCTAGCTTTTTTGACTAGTTCCCCAAATTACTTGGTCTAGTTCAGAATAAGAATGCTGAGTTCTTTTCAGAGAGCAGGACAGTAACTCTTTTTTTTTGTCTATGCTAGTGAAATCTTGGGATTTAGGGTGGATGAAGACAGGACAAGAAAAAAAAGAAAGAAACACAACAAGATTTCCTAGTGTGCCGTTCTGCTTCTCAGCTGAAAAATCCCATCCAAGATGGTAATGTGCTTTACCACGGGTTGTGGTCAGGAGGAGAACATTGTCTTCAGAGGACGATTGCAAAGCACTGTTCCTTGCACTGGCACTGTGCTGGGCTCTGAGGCCTATAGTTAGGTTACATTCCTTTCAGTCCCACTATGCCCAAACTAAGACTTAAGGGAAATTTAATAACAGTCTGCGTAGGCCTTCTGCACTCCTTGCAATAATAGCTGCAGTTGTGTAACTGAAGCGAGCAGCAGCAGTTGTTTCATTCCGCCACTAATGTATCTCAGTCCTAACTTGAAGTGACCACTGGTAGGATGAGAAAATCCTGTCACTCTTCTGTTCACCCATCACTCGCTGCTGCCCACATCACTCACGTGGGGGACAAAAAGAGCAGTCTGGGCTCTTGAGGACACCTCCGTGCTGGGAACCGGCCAATTGCTCCTTGCGGTGCACCAGGCAAATACCTGGCAGTAAAATGCTGCTGCTCATGGGAGAGTTGACCTGAACTCTTTGTTAAAAGCACAAGGTTATGCCTCCCTTCCCCATGCAAGGGTTGGGGGTTTTTTTGTACTGTTTGATCAGGAAAGGAAACTGCTCTGCCTGTTTTTGTTCCAATTACTGAATGGGGAGCCTTATTCTGTCCTTTTAGGGCAAAACCAAAAGCTGGTTCCTGCTCAACACCTCTCCTCTTCTAAAAAGCTTGAAATAATGTAAATCAAGATAAAGAACTGCCATGTGTATTTCATATGCAGCCAACCTGCAATGCACTCTAAATACATACAGACAGTTTGTGATCTTCCTTTGATTCATCACTTGTTTAGGTAATACAAATGTTTTGCTCTCCAAAGGAAAGAGGAAGTAAAACAAAATGTAAAAAAAACCAAAACCCAGCCAACTCTATGCCTGATGGCTTGTATTTGTAGATCAAATGAAGCAGAACTGTTTGTAATTGTTTCTGAAAAGCTTATGGGTTTGGATATTATCTCACTGAGCAGAAAATCACTGAGCAATGGAAAATTAAGAAAGACTTCATATGTAAAAGTATGAGACCTCGATAAATAGATTAAAGTAAGATGATCTGTGCCTTGAACTAGAGATCAGGAGTAGGGCTCTGTGCTTGATTTTTTGTCAGTTGTGCCATTGGGACTTCATCTTTGTGCTTGTAACCCAGGCAGAGAAATGGCACACAAGGCAGAAAAGTGCTGGGAAGGCTCCTTAAAGCCTGTGTAAATTGCAGCTCTTGCCTTGTACGGGCACTGGGAATGGTTGTTTCACAAAGATTCAGTGAGCACCCAAGCAGCCTCAACACTGGAGGACCCTGTATTTCTTTATGAACTTGATGCAGGCATACAAGGTAAGATTAAAATGCATCTTCAAAATGGCTCAGACTGACCTGCAGCTACAATTACCCTGTTAACTGGCATTTTGATCTTGAAAGGCCTTTTTACCTGCATCCCAAGCTCACCGCTAGCTGTAAAAAGCCAATGCTTGGACTCTGTTGGTACAAGATCCAGTGGATGCAGAGCAAACATAATGGTTATGAGTTTGGCTGAGTCTAGATACTCTTCCTGCAATTTTACCTGGTTACATTCCCAACCTGAACTGCAAGATCATAGATGGCAACGCTGATTTCACACTGAGAAGCCAAAATACATGCCCTGAGAAAAGAAAACAGTTTTTGCTTTCCAAAATGAATGAAAATGTTTTCTGCAAGGACTCACAGCAGCTTGTGCAGAATTGTTTGTGGTAGGTTGTCGGACAGCAGGCAATCAGCATATTGTGAAAACAATATCATACAGTCAGTTGTACAGGCCTAATGTTTGCAACTTAAAATCATACAGCTTGCTAGGGCAAATGTTTCAAGCCTTGTCAGGGATATAATTATTTTGTCAGAGGAACAAATAAGCATTCTGTTGAAAAGAATATTTCATTGTGGCAACCTCAGAAATACAAAAACGTTTATCATAGACACTCATTGCATCCATTTGCATGGTTGAAAGGCAAATCATCCGTCATCTGATTGATTATCTCTGTGACAGCCCTGAAGCTCCGTTAACAGTATATGAAAATATAAGCAAGTGTAATACAGTCAAAGAGTTTGAATTCTGGCAGTGTGTCATCGTATGCATGTGATGCTAAGAGATGATAGCTTATTCATCCATCAACAATCTGACTCATCTAAAAATACAATATGGCAAAGCAGAAAAAAAAAGGGAATTAATTGAATCAAAATAATTCTTTCATATTTTGATTTCAGCAAATAAAACTTCCATAGGCTTATTTGTCAACTTTCTCTGATTCTATAGAAAATCATAAGCATTGCTGCAGGGGTAAAATTGGAAAAAAAAAAAAAAATCCAATTGTTTGAATGAGGACTGTTGCATACAGATGAATCAATCTGTGAGCACTTGCTTCAGGACTTTCATATTAGAATACTAAACCATTTCCTACCTTCAAATCCTACATCTTGAGTGATGTTGAATTCATTATTTTCACTTATAACTCAATTGCAATAGTGAAAACATTCTCTCACTTAGGAAAAGGAATTTGAAAAGACTTCAGAAATTTTCAAAATATTGATACTGCTCTTCTATTTGAATTTGATTTTGACTGAACATGCTGAGAGTTGTATGATTTGATTCTAAGTTATTGAAATACATTAGATGATAAGAAGGATCATTTCATAAGCTTTCATAAGCTGAAGCTTATGGAAATGAACTGTGTATTTAGAGACAAAAAGAAAATAGCAAATATATCCCATAATATAACATATGGTAGCTGATTTTTCATGCAATTGTCTTTATTGTCCCTTCCAAAATAGATGATCACTCTGATACACACATAAAACAATATATGAATTAAAAGGAAAAACACATGCTGTACTCTGCCAGTAGAGTATCTGATTTCGATCATTGCAAAGTGTCAATTAAATACACATAATACACCAGTAGATCAATTTTTTTAACACTGTGTGGGTAGATAATTTCACTACACAATTCTGTACTTAGGCTTTGTTTTCATTCAATTTGACATGCATTCACTGATAACAAAGTTCCTGTTTCCACCTGGTGGGAGAAGCACACAGTAGTCCATTACTGGCAGGCTGTTTAGTCAATCTCGAAAGAATTCCATTTTGAAGCTGATTGTTCCTTACTTCTTTTTCAAATATACCGCAGGCATTTGCCAGATTTGTCTCTTTGACATAAAAGTAAAATGTTTCAACCAAACATGTAAAGAGCCAGTTGCAGTTTCTTTGGTATTTAAATAGGGAAAGTGCAATAAGAGAGCAGACAGAAGAGCTGAGGAGTCATGGCACAGGGGCGGGAGGGGCAGAGGTGTATGTCAGTGCGTGCCAGAAGCGCCGTCATCGCAAAATCTCAGAATCACTGAGGCTGGAAGCAAGCTCTGGAGATCATCTTGTCCTACCCCTCCGCTAATGTCCTAAGCCTCTCGCCATGTACACAAATACCATTTGGTAGCTTCTCTATGCTCATAACTCCTGTCAGAGCCTAATCAGCCCTTTCAGAGGGCTACTGACAGAGCTCTGATGGAGAGTACTTCAGCACAACATTTGAATCATATAACATTTTAATGGATTCTATTTGATCTTCACAAAATACAGAGAGAACCAATCTGATTCTACGTCATTTGAACACTTTCCTTCAGATGAGTGCCAAGTACAGCCTCTCCTTTGGAAAAAAACTGCTCTAGAAAGTGTACTAAATATATGCAGCACATCTGAGACTATCATGCAATTAAAAAAGATGTTCTGAGACTGATGCATTGCTGCTATAGGCAGTTTTCTGGAAATCAACTTGAGGTGGATTCAAATTTACATTTAAGAGCTCCATGAGTAAGCTTAAGCATCTGAATAAAATTCCCCTACTTAGGAGTCCAGGTCAGTATTAATCTTACCTAAGCTTTAGGCATCCAGGATTTGTCTGTCCAGAGCTGAGTTAGTTGGCTTTTAGAGTAAACAAAAGGTACATGGGCCTCTCCAAAGGATGATTTATCTGACCTATCTTAAAGTGACATAAATCACCTTCTGAAGCATTTAATTTTGCCCATAGATTATAAGATAAGACTCGGAAGACAAGACTAGATGCCAGATGCTTATGACAGGTTGGGTGAAATCTGCTCTAGGTTTTAGCTGTTCTGATTGTTTAACACTCTTAAGAAGCCTCCTGCCACAGGTAAGGTCAAAAAAAAGACTGTAACCCTTCTCTAGCAGACCAGACTTCAGCTTTCCCCAGTCAAAATGCTGAAGAGACTCTCCTGGACACCAGCCAGGCTACAGACCATGAGTGCCAAGGTTCCTATATACTATGGTATATGACGTTTCTTTAGACAATGTTTTCTCTGGATATTTTTTCCCAAAAAAAAAAGTTATTAGGAGAACAGTGTTCCCACAGAAAAACAATTACTGTTCTGGCTGTTTTTTCTGGGTGGGAACAAAGTGATCCAGAAAAATTAATAATCAGTTAGCCAGCTGACAGCAACTCTAAAGTCTTGTTTTTATGATTTTGTTTATTTTTATGTTGAACCTTGAGGATAGATCAAAAGCCATGAACACTAGTAATCTCATGGGAAGCCTATCTGAAGCAAACCAAACCTTTGCCCCTTTTTCAGTGTTCTCATTAAGTCACATAAATATACTTGCTGGCAATGCAGTAAATTCTGTTGACCATGTACAGAAAGGAACAGAATTCAGCTTATTACCTAATTACCATGTTTAACAGGAATGAAATACAAAGCAAAATTACTTTTGTGTGTGTAGATAAAATCCTCACAGACAAAGAAATGGATTTGCTAAGTAAAAATCTGTCATGTTCATATAATGTTTTTTTGTCAGAACAGAAATGCTGTTTAAAGTATAAAACTTCTGTGCATCAGAACACATTGATGTGAAGAATCTGCTTATACTTTCACCAGTACATTGAAGATTTTTCTGAAAGGGTTTTCTCTGCAGTCTTGTGTATCTCACAGCCTTCCATGATCTTAGTAAAGATTTGTACCGCATTGGATTTTTTTTAGTTAATACTGAAGTGATGCAACAGGCGTGCTAGTACTAGTCTGTTTTTAAAGACCAAGACATGCTGTTGAGCTGTGAAATACAGGAAAGAAAGGGAATGCCTGCTTCCCAGGAAAAAAGCTGTGCCACTTCCTCTCCTACATGCAAAGAGAAGAAAACGAAAAGGTACTTCATACTCAGAGAAGAAAAAAGCTCTTGTTACACATTCAACATCCACAAAATGCTCTGTTGGGATTTTTCAAGAAATCTTTTATTTGGCCAAGAAAGAAGGGTTCCAAGTAGTTTGGAGTTACAAACAGCCGACCTTCCAAGATAACAAGCCCTACTTCTCGTTCTCTGGATTCAGATCTTAGCACAGCCTAGAGCATAGCAACAGAGGACTGCACAAGACTACTTAGGTCACTGAACGATGTCCCAGGCAGTCCAAGAACCACTGCAACAGGTATTTAGTCTTAAAAGAGCCATACAGCTACTCCAGAACAATCCCATACCTCAGGGTGCACACCATTCCTGAGTGCCTGTAGAGCTGAGGCACGAAGGACAAGAGCTGCACGTCTGGTGCACCACAAGAAGAAAGCAGGAGTGATCATATTCCAACATCCTCACAGTAGTAAGAATTGGAAGTAAATTGACAAAAAGATCCTGAGGTGTTTCAAGAGCTTCTAACACCTGAAGCAACAGCAGCGCATCTTGCCAAGCACTAAGCCCACCCCCCCCCCACCTGACCCCCATAGTGAAGCAACACAACTCCCATAAGGGAGAGATTAAACCACTGCAAACACACATAATCTCCTCTCTAACATGTATTTGGGTACCAGCCCTACTAATAAATTGGATACAAAAGAACAGCTTTAATTCTAACTTCAGAGTCATTCTTATCTTGTGATCCCTATCCATAAATTTATCAACCTCCATCTTAAAACACCCTGAGTTTCTTATAACAATGTACCATTGTTGTCTACCTTTTCCCAGGGAAATTTAGCCATGGAGAGTACAACAAGAACCTAATGCTTTTCTTCTATTAAAACGACATGAACTTGTGTGTTAACCCTTATGTTATTCAGAAACTGGAAAAGGATTAAAGAAGTATTGTTTCCTATTTTAAATGAATTTGGGGAATTAATCTGCTCTGGATACTTAGGCATCAGTACTTAACTTTATTAAGAGTGAGAAACATATATATGATTTGAATATCACACATAAAATACTGATGGTATATTTACAAAGTAAATAAACATAAATTGTTTACTTTTTAATACTGACAAATGTACATAACTATAGGAGTGGAACGTTTCTGTGCTAAAATTACTTCAACATATTGTTAGTGCTGTTTATGATACCTCTGAAAATAAGAGGAATTAAACTGTTGAAAATGGAAAACACCAATTTTACTTGGAAGTAAAAAGGAAGATTATGTCGATGAGGCTGAGAATTAACAGGTAAACAAATTTTGAAACAGAAACATAGAAGAATCTGTTCCAGTAAAAACACCTGAAAAAGGACCCCAAGGTCCATACAGATACTTATTACAAGGCTGCCAACTCTAACCAGTTTTAAGAACAATGTAAATGGGGTGTACAGTGTACACGGGCTGTAATGTCCATACCAGCAGTTAACTCAATTAATGTCAAATATATCTTCGCTTTAGAAAATATTCTGCAGAACTTTAAAGTCTATCTATAAAACTATTTTTCGAGTTATTCTAAAAATATTTCATTGATTATGATTATGCCGGTATCAAGACACTCTTCCATCCCTTTGAAAGCTAATATCAAAACAAGGTATCAGTACTGGAGAGAAAAAAGAAAACGTAATAGTCCTTATGCAAATGAAATTCTCAGTGTTGAACCGTGCCCAGGTAGAGGTCCAGTGGATGAGATAAGAGGAACTAGAGGCTTCAGATCTGCAGTGGCTTTAATAACCTTTTACAGCTGATCTGCCAAGTTGCAATAGCCTGTGAACCACGTGCTTCAGCTCCCTTCCTCTCAGCTCCCAACCCTCTTTTTCTGTCCTAACCCTCACATACTTTTCAAGGTAAGCCTTTAATCCCACATTGCTAAACTGTATTCAGAGGAATGGAGAGATCTGTCACCCGTCAGCACTGCCTGTTAAATGCCTGGCAAGAGGAAAAGGCGTACAGAAAATTCTAATTTTGTTCATATTATGCTGTGTAAGTTCCAGCTAATGCAAGGGGCATAGTTTCCCATTTTAAAGGACATAAACCTTATTTAAAACTTCATTATGTTTCCTTCCCTTTTAGTGGGTGGCAAGTCTAATGTTTTTTGGGGATTCAAAAAATGAAGACTATACCAACTGAGGAATCAATCTCCTTGTTTTTCCATCTAAGTATGAACCCTGTCTTCACAGCTGCAACCAAGGAAGGAAGCACTCTTTGCCAGGAATGATGATACTGTTTCTGAAAAAGCTGCATATGAACAAATCAGAATACAACTATTTAAGAAGCCTGGGAATCAAAAAGATAATTTCAGTTCCACTATTCCATTTTTCCATCTTTATTTCTGGCAATGCTTTATAATGTTCTCCAAACAATTAGGAAACCAACAAGGTTGTTGATGTCTAGTGAAGAAGAAGAACTTAGAAGCACCACAGTGAAAAGCATTAATAGCTTTGAAGATGAATCCATGACTTCTTAATATCAGAAATAAAAGGGCTTTCATAAATTGTTCTCACTGTTCTTTTGTCTTTGCCCATATTATTCACCATTTTGGTAGGCATCATGACAGAAGTGATTCTTCCAGACAACTTGATAGCTGGAGTGATGCAGCAGAAAGCATTGCAGCAACTCTGAGAGAAAGAGAAAAACTGCATTCTGTCATTGCTACCAGAGAAAAGAGGACAGGAAAGCCATGAGCAGAGGCAAGGACAGATAAACAAGCAGTACCAAAGTCATACAAATTATGGAGTGCAAAACCAATGATCTTTAATGCTGTGAGGATACTTAAGGAAGAGAGAATTAAATATAATTAAAGCAAAGGGCAAGAAAGGTTATATTAGTAGCTATACTTGTATTTGAACTGCTTAAAAAAGCTGAACATTGGGAAAGCAATAAATATATCAAAGAAAACCATTACAAGGGTGGACAGACAGGGTAGGACTATGTAAAAGCTGAAAACTGACATGAATGAAATACAGATGTGATGGAAGTTTACTCAGGATGACAAAAGCTCTATAGATGTTGCCAGAAGGTGATTAGTACCTGTCTCATCCCTTACCTCGTTTTCTTTTCTTTACTCAGCCACTCCTTAGTGTGCTAAATCAGCACCTTAGCACCAATGCCTCTGAATAACCACCAAGAACTGCTGTTTTCCCACATAGTAACTCCATGTTGCAAACATCCAGACTGAAAAAAAAAAAAAAAGGAAATACTTTTATCAGACGTCATGAAAAGCTGATGAAACCTCTCTGCTGTATCCTGTGGACAGCATGGTAAATGAACCTCATGAACATACAGCTCTGAGGAGATGGAGAAAACTATACGAATTGCACTGTGGCAAGTACATGTGCATGCACGCACACACACACGCCCCACTCCCTTCACTTAGGGCAGCGCTCCAGCTAAGGAAGACTCTCCAGCTCCTGTGCATGCAAGGCACACATCCATTTATGGCAAGACTAGAAGTCAGGACGGTGAGTCTGTGTGAGGGCAGCAGGAACTTCATACAAAAAGGTTAATTTTGAAGCACAGTTGTCCCACCCTCTCACCCCCACCATGAGCGGTTTGTTTACTATTGCAAGATAAATTTCTTCACCATACATTTTGGAAAAGTACTTTTAGCCTAGCAATTTTAAATTGGGCTCTGAAAGTCACCTCTGTTCTACATATCTTATGGGCTGTCACCAACAAGAAATGTCAGAACTGAGATAGTTTTGTTGATATAAAAACTAGAAAAAAGGTTTGGATTCCTCTCCTCCAGCACTATTTCTGCAAAGCCTTGAAGTAGAGATTCATAAAATGTATTTTTGCCAGTAGATTTCAGACATGATTTTGAGTGTAATCATGTTTCAAATTTGCTAAGTAAAAAGCTGTTTATGGTCATTTGTTTTAAACAGGATGACACTTCAAAAATAAATATGGATTTTACAATCACTCTGTGTGTGTAGCAGTTGTGAAAAACAGTGCTCCCTTCAACAGTCATAGACCATGATGTTTTTTGGTGCATGAACTGGACAAAAATACCTAGCCAGCTATAATTTTCTCGAACAATATCAGTGGGAGGCAAACCCCATACATCCTAAATGGATTCTGTCCTTAATTTTCAGTGGTTGATAGAAGCGTGAGAAGCTTGGCCACTTACCCACAAGAATTCATAAGCAAGAAGGCAAGCAAGATGCTAGGTCTGCTCAGGCAAGATTTTTAGGTCCTTCCCTAAGAAATCAATTAGACCTTCCCAAATATTAATATCTTTTGAGCTTTATATTTTCAAGGAACTTATGAAAACATGGGGTTGGAACTGCTACATTTAGGTTTTTGGTTTTATTCATATGACACCTGTAAATTCAAATTCAGAAAAACACAATAATACTTTTTTGGCAAGTGCCTGATGAACTACTCTTAATCACATTGGAGAGAAAAGTGTTAGAGCAGACTCTATAAGCTCCATCAAATGCTTTTTTGAGTTACTGAAAAGAAGATCTTGCTGAATCATCTGTACAAGACAGAAGGTCTCAAAAATTAAAAAAGACCAGGGATTTTGTTCCTCCGCACTCAAGATGGGACATTGCATACAATATTGCATACAATGTCTGAGACCCTGTGATGCAACTTCAAAATACACAAGATATATGACACTACAGATTTTTGATAGATAATACATATCACATGGATGTATGTTCGTAATACATCGCTTGACATTTCTTTATTACTCAGCCTCCTTTTTGTTCTCTCCTTTGTCTGAATCTGAGGCCTGAAGGAAGACAAATTAGCTATGACCTAACTCAAATTATATTAGAGTTGTGGGGTTTGGCACATAAAAGCACTTAGATGAATTAAGAAAGGTGACATATATCATATCGATCAGGAGCTGTGACTGATGCTGTAAAGGATGCACAATCTTTGGATCTACTGTTGATTGTAAAGTTCACAATGTAACTTCTGTACCCTAGACTTTTTTGCCATTTACAAGTGAAAATGAAGCAGGGCTCCTTTGTCACACTTTTGCTACTTGCAGTCAAGATTACCTGATGCGCTCCTTCAGAAGAGCAATCCTGCCATGCAGAAGAGAGAACAAAATTGAAATCAAACAGGGAAAAAAACAAACAAACAAAAAATTAAAGCAAAGAAAAAAATAAAAAGCACCCTACGACAAACTAAACCAAACCAACAACAAAGGCAACTCTAAAACATGGCTAAAGAAGAATGTTGCATTTTGAATACACTGTGTGTATTACATAGTTAAAGCTGACTTCCATTTTTCACTTCAGGTAAGGATCTGGTGTCTGCTTCCTATGAAATGCTAGTTTCACCACCAGCTAAGTATGTGGCAGAATAATTATCTCAGTGGGATTTCTTATCATTTCTGGCTGCAACCTGTGACGCAAATTAATGATGTTCATAGCCTTCAGTGGTTTGAAATCAGGCTGTTGTGAGACCACCACTCCTGTCAATACCGTATCTTTGCAGTTGGATCAGCCAAGAACAATTCTATGTCCTTTTTAAACGTTTGGATGCTAATTTTTGCAAAGCTTGTCCAGTTCATAATTATTTTGTCTTCTAAAAAGCCTGGAAATTTCTCTGTATTACACCATACTGGCATCAACTTTGCTCTGCAGCACTTGAGCCACCTCTTTTCTGGAGTACCTTAGTTAGCACACAGATACTCTCATGATTGCACGGCAGGACCATTGCCCCTGTCCCTTTTGCTAACAAAGCACATGGTAGCAATAAGGTGGTGTCTCTCTACGTGTGCAGAGCTTTACCTGCTTTGCTGAAGGGTTCCACATCTGTTTGCTGACAGCAGAGTGAGGGACCTTAAATCCCATTCTTGATGCTGAAGTAGCTCCTGCAGCAATCACAGACTTTTCTGCCTGGTTCTTTTATGTCCCCAGACTTGGCTCTTCTGCTTTCCTTCTTCTACCTCAACTGCTTTTCTCAAGTTCCTTCTGTGAATAAAGCATCTTCCTTCTTCATGAATTCTAGAAAGTCACGCTCCTTGCCTTCAGCTCCAGCTCCTGGATCAAAAAGACAGAACACAAAAGGAAAGCCTGTAAACCCTTGTTGCCTAGACGTGGGACAAGTTCATTTAGTCAGTGATTCATATATATATCTATACATCAGTCACAGACAGCAGCTGCGATGGTCAGTCTTGAGCAGTTTTAGATCATCAAAAGCAGAGCCCTGACATGGGTTTCCCCATGGGCTTCCACCTTAGTTTCTCTACCACGACTCCTGCATGAAACTAGTTTTCCTTAAGCAACAATGGCAAACAACGAATGTCTCATCTCACGCTTCAAAACAGCTAAATCACTTTTGCCACAACTAAATAAAAAAAGGCTTCAGGCAGGCACCCAGCAAGCAGAGATACAATCCAGTGGTGAGTTTAGTAAGGGCTATCAATAATGGAAAGCTTTTATGATGGGATGTTTCAGACAATAGAGGATGACGTTTTTAACAGTTAGAAGTATAAATGAGATCTGAAAGTGTGTTCCTTCTTCAAAGAGAATTCACAGTCAATGCTTTAGGTACTGATCTGACAAAATGTTTGCATGAATTTGCACAAATTAGCTGAAATAAACATCTAAAATGTGATAGTATTCCCAGAGCTTGCTTTTGCTTTTAATTAGTCTAACGCTCTTAAAAATAATTAAATACAATCGTGGTGACTGGGCACAAACTACAGGGTTTTTTTCTTGGATTTATGCATTTCCAATTAAAAAGTAAAAATAAACCAGCTTTTTTAGAATTACTCATATTTTTGTCAATATGTACCAGCAGATGCATCCTCAAAGTATTTTTCATCCTTCTAGATCACATAAAAGCCCAAACTTGATTGGGACAGGAGATATATTCTACATCATATTGTTTGCTGGAGTGAAAAGAAGCTTTAGAATTTCATAACTGAGAGCTTCACATAATCTAGTTGGACTCCAGTAGTATCTCAGTCCATTAAACTCCATCCGCCACCTTGGTGATCTCAATAATTTAGTTATTCAGTTCCTCTTAGCTGGGCAGACACAGTCTGCAGATAAAGAGACTTTAAAATGTATTTGAATAAGTTGTCTGAGCCTTTTTTTTTTTTTTTACTTTTAATTATGGTTTTCCACTATCAGACAGTGATGGTACAGTAGACTTCATAAATCACCTTAATAGCCTTTATTTACTGAGTTTGTTACAAGCAACAAATAATTTTGTTAGAGGTACACCCTATCTGGCAGATTAATCATTCTTTTGTCCCACAAATTGACTTACAAATTTGGAATAAATTTGACCTGGCATGCACCTTAAATTCTCAGAAGTTGTGTGCTGTATTTTCCCAGCTTATTGCAAATTAAAATGAGAAGAGTACTTGTGTTTGCATTAGGAGCTCTGAATGTCAACAAGCACCATCAAATGATGAATCTGAGAATTTAATTCTTTAAAGGGCAGGAGAAAGCAGCTTTAATTTTCTTCTCCACAAACACCTGGTTACAAGATTTATTCAAATCTGTAATATTCTTTTAAGACCAAATCAAGATCACTTTTACTCTGCTGGAACAATTTGGATCGTTAATTACATCATTATCCAGATATAGCTTCACTGTAAGGCTTGGGTTTGCCAGTTCCCTTTGCTTAACAGGCTTTTATTGCTGGGAAATACTGGAGATCTAAAGGAGCTGCAAATCATAAAAGAATTTATAGAGATTTAATGAATACATCATAAATGGGAAGAAACATGGTTAGTGAACTAACAAACACAAATATGTTAGATAAAGTGCTGAGAAACTTTACTAAACTTATTTGTTGGCTACAAGAAATGTGTTTGATTTATATGGTCATACGAGGCTTAAACATCAAACAGGAAGATTCACTTCTTGTGACAAATAAAATCTTTTATCCTAAATGACAGAACATGTATGCTGCAGATGTTATATAACAACATAGTAAATACATTTCCAATTGGCAAAGAAACATTATTACGTGCCTACGATAAAAGGGGAAACTTACCAGGTTGTTTGGTCTCTGCCCTGTCTCCAAGAAAGTGACATCGCACCTTTAAACATGCGTCTTCCAAGACTGCTGTTTTGACAAGAGGATAACACACTGCCCTGGTTGAGCACGCTGCATCGTTGTGTCAGACTTTAAGTAGGTCATATGAAGAAACGGTCGCTGAGTATTTTCAACAGCAGAGCAGAGATGAGAGACTTCATGACAGAAACCCTGAAATGGGTGTGAGGGCACACATGTTCAGTTCAGCAGAGCTCACTCCCTAAGGACTCCCAGAGCCAGCATGAGAGATACCATCAGCCAATTCTCTTGTGAGGTTGTGCAGAACAGCTTCAAAGTGGGCAGTTTCTTCTACATAGTTCACACTCAGTGACATTTTTTGTTTCAACATACTTAAGAAGAGTAATTACCCACACACATGTCTATGTTGCCTTGGTGGAGTGTCTGCTGTTTGAAATGGTGAAAAGGCAAACACGTACAAGCATCTATTTTCTTGAGAATCATGTCATTATGAGGTTTCTTCTCTACTGAGTTCTTCTTACATTGGGTAGTATATGTCAGCAAATGTAGCTAATGACACAACTCCCTTTACTTATGGATAAAGAAAACTAGAAGTTTCCTGAATAGATTGGGGTAAAGGATGTCTCAGCAGCTGAAACATGTACTTCTGGGAGTAAGAGTCATGAATCATGTGACTAATCTTGGAAATAGTTGAGCTCGAGGCATTAAAGTATCTCACTGACTGCGATACAAATTAATAATTTCTAAAACAGCAATCAACAAAAATAGCCTTTCTGATACATAAAGGCTAATAACAATTACGTTGAAGACATTTCATTGAAAACACAGACAAACAGACCTGTAGACAGATGTCGATCTATACTGTGGGCTATATGTTACAGAGCAGTGCTGCACCTTTTAAATACTGAGTAAGTATCCTGGCTTTACCAGACAACCATTTCCACAGGTACTGAGAGGTGGGGAGGTGTAGTTGTTGCTGCTTTGGAAAAAACAGCACAGTCCTTCTGAATTTTTAATCACACCAGAAAAATAAACTTGTTACAACATGAACTCGATTTAAAAGACTTACCTTGCCTTATAAGATAAACTGGGCACAAAAATATTTTTTGCATTACTCTGTGAAAAGAAGCTGCAGATGAAAACTAGATTGTTAAGTAATTCTTCTGTCATGTGGAGTAGTTTTGAAGCAGTGCTCACCTTGTGCACGTATCGTTAAGTGAAAACGCACCACTGAAATCCCTAAACTGAGAAGGATCTTGAAAACGGAGGATGTCTGATTTCAGATTGGCCTTGCCAAAGTTCACAAACTTTTCAGCTTTTTTTAACAAAAAAGAGAGTACTTTTAATGGAAGGACATTGCTATTTTGAGTCAGTCTGCCCTTCTAAAATTTATTAGTTTAAGACGATGGCCACTTCTTTTTTTTTTTTCCTTTTTTATTAACTTCAAGGCTATCTGAAGTTTTCCAGTAGAAATCACGATTTTTGTCAGGAAGCAGACTTAACTTAGCCAAACTGCAAACTTGTACTTTTTCCCAATTTGAAAATTCATACCTGGATGTAAGAGGCATAGTTGTAAACTCATGAAACTCTAAAGAAGCTCTGATTAGAATGGTTTACCTCCTTTTTTTTTGTCTAGGTACAGTCCCTAAGTTTCGACTAGAATTAGAACCCTCTGTAATAAATAAGTAGAACTCACTATGAACTTAAGCTTAAAAAAGAATACCGTGTAGCTTCTTTCGTTAAATTGGGATGAAAAGTTGCGGAGAGGTCCCGTGGCTGGAGGTGACACCTGATGACCCCGTAAGGTGACGCTGATCCCTTCTCGCCCCAAGGATGCCACTTCCCAGCTCCAGAGGACATAGAGACACAGGGGCACTTCAGAAAACAGGCACTTCCCTGACATCTGTGAACACCTCATGGAAGAGGGTTTTATTTTTTTCGTCTCTTTCCGCTCTCCGAGCAAGTAAACAACCAAGCAAACAAAAAACGAACCCCAACTTTTACTTCACACCCGGGCTCTCC
>NW_009705209.1:0-210 GCF_000703405.1 Apaloderma vittatum
CTTGGAGGAACTGCCACTGCCAAACTCCTCCAGTCTGGGATCCGTTTTTAGATAAGCAGTAAATCAGTTAATCCAACTTTGGCTACTTCTACCCTTCTTTCAGGACACTAATGTGTATCTCGCTGGAACAGAAGAGGGTCTTATCCACCGGTGTTCTTGTTCATGCCAAGAGAGTGTTCTAGAGACCTACAGAGGCCATAAGGTGAGGGA
>NW_009705209.1:317-1535 GCF_000703405.1 Apaloderma vittatum
TTCTAATGCTATGAATGAATTCTCATAGCAGAAAGCATCCCACTCTTACAGGACTACTTTCTACACTAGAAGGATTTCTTTTAAAGTAATTTTTATTAAAAGTTATACTATAAATGGTTCTAAAGCTTTAGCTTTGGCTTTATTTTAAGAAAACTATCTGTTATCCGATCACAGAATCACAGAATGTTAGGGGTTGGTAAGGGGGTGGAACTTGAACAGCACCTCTTTTTTTGAAACTCTGCTTCGTCCAAGCAGCTGCCCTTTCAGCGTCAGCTTCTCCTGACGGCTGGAGAAGGGACCGAAACGGCTGAGTGCTTTTTATTCCCGAGATCTCTCCTGTCTTCTCACAGCTCTGCATCCTCGCTCCCAATGGTACCCACAGCACGATGCTGGTTTGCCACTAAGGTTAGGGGACAGCTGGGGCTTGCACAGAACCACCGAATGCTGGGCCTTGGAAGGGACCTTGAAAGATCATCCAGTCCAACCCCCTGGGGACTGGGACAGAGGACCATGCAGTCTCCAGCTCCCTCCTCCCCTCATCCCCATTTCCACAGTGATGTGGAGGGCGACAATCCAACTAAAAAGTAAGGATAGGGAGGGTGATAATCTACCATTTAAGTTGACAGGTAAAGAACCAGAGCAGCTTGGGGAGAAAAACAAAGATTTAATTCACCACCACCATTTACAGAGTAGGAAAGTAAGAGGAATACATCAATAAATAAATACACTTTGCCTCTCCCACCCCTCCCATCTTCCCGGCTACCTCCTTCTCCCGTCAGTGCAGGGTGGGCAGGGCGTGGGGGGTGCGTTCCATCTGGCCGTTACTCGTTGTCCATGGCAGCAACTCCCCCAGAAAGAGGGCTCCTCGCAGTCTCTCCTTCCTGCAGCGTAGTGACTGCCTCACGGGAGGCAATCCTCTTGCTCCTCGGAAGTCCTTCAGGGCCACAGGTCGCTTCGGGCATGTCCCCCGCTGGTGCTCGGTCTCTCTGCCCTCTCGCAGGGGCTTCTGCACGTACCAACGCATCCTGGACGCTCTCATCGCCGTCAGTCCCCGCAGCGGGCAGGCAATCACCTTCCTGACGTCTCAGCCCCCACGGGCTCCAGGGAAAGGTCCTGCTCCGGCAGCCTTCTCTCCTTCTCCTCTGGGACTCTTCTCCCTCTCTTTCTTCTCAGGGTGATGTTCCTTTGTTCTCCTCTCACCTCCCCCTCCTCCAACAG
>NW_009705209.1:1765-4273 GCF_000703405.1 Apaloderma vittatum
TGCGTCCAGGCGGGTTGGAAAGTCTCCAGAGCAGGAGAATCCACACCCTCTCTGGGCAGCCTGGGCCAGGGCTCCAGCACCCGCACAGGGAAGAAGCTTTTCTGACATTTTTGTGGAACCTCCTGAGCTCCAGCTTGCACCCGTTGCCCCTTGTCCTGTGGCAGAGTAACACAAAGTTCTTTCTTGTTTCTTTCCAACCACCCAGGGTCCCGTGTACAAAGTCGCTTGGAACCCGTTCGACACCGACACGTTCCTCAGCTGCTCGGCGGACTGGAGCGTTATGTTGTGGCACCGGCGGGGGCAGAAGGCGCCCGTTTTAACGTTCAGCTCCTCCGCTGCTTTTGTTAATGATGTCACATGGTCGCCAAAATCCGGCTCCGTCTTTGCAGCAGCGAATGAAAGCAGTGTAGAAATTTGGGATCTCAGCATCAGCAAGTAAGTAATTTTATCTCCCTCAAAGAAGATTCCAAAAGCTGCGGGTGATTATTGCCTAATCATGGTTGTTATCAGATCGTGACAGCTCCATGTCAGTTATTGAAAGTATCAGGTTTTGAAATACTCAGTTTGTAAAAGCAATTGGTAGTTACCAGACAATTGTGTTTATAAGAGGAGGAAAATATTCACCCTCCTCCTGCTATATTAGGCACTAGGACACATTTCAGGCAACCAGGACATCTTAGTTACTGGCAGCTGGAATTTTTGTCCTGTGGAGACCAAACAAGACTTCAGAGCCTCACTTCAGATTTAATCTGGGACAGAAAAAGTAAAACCTGCAGCAATTCCCAGGCCCGTTGGTGAGTGTACCAACCCGATTAATTCTCGCCTCTGCTGGGTTGCAGATGGAAGCCCGTGCTCTCCTGCTCTGCCAAACCAGGAGTGAAGTTCACGTCTGTGCTCTTCGCCAAGAGCACCAGCTGCCTTCTGGTAGGGGACAGCAGAGGAGGAGTTGGTGTGTTTCAGCTGCAGAACCTGGCTGCTCCCGACAGGAGTGAGGTACGATTCCCCGGGAGAAGGCCGGGGGGTCCTCAGCAGCCTGACACTCGGCTGCTGCTGCCTTCCTTGGAAAGGGGTTTCTGTCAAAGATCGGGCAAATGAACGTGGAGATGGGTGCGAGCCGATCCAATTCCAAAGCAGCTTAAAACCTGGGGTGGTTCCTGCTCTTGTGCGTGCCATCCCGCAGACACTGCCAGAGCAGGTCAGTCCATGTCAAACTTAAAGGTTTCCCTTAATGACACGTCCAGAGATGGGTCCTGGCTGGATTCGGGAGGGACGCAGGCGCGGGGTGGTGGAGCTTGGCCCCAAGGCATCTGCGGGTGGGCGGACTTCACCCGCCCGCTGGCGGCGCAGGAACACCGTGTGCTCTCTTGGCCAGCGTCTCCACGTCGGTGTTGGCCAACCCGCTAGCCCTCTTGGCTCCTTTGGAAGCCGCTGCTTACCCGAGTGAGAGCTTCTCTGCCCTAGACGATGTGTGACAGTGTTGGTTGCCTTATAACTGGATTCCCTTAAAGACTAAAATGAGTTAAACTTAGAAAACGTGGAGTTTTTTCCTACAAAACGCCACAAAGCAGCCCAAGTCCTCTGAGCAGAGAAGTTCTTCCGTTAATTTTCTGAGTCGGCCACCAGAACAGAGCTAAAACTAGTGCTGAACTTCGCAGCCTTTGGGCACCTGGCTTAACCGGCCGGTGAGTCCCAGAGCCTCATTAGCCGGAGGGAGCCCTGATTTCCAGCACCACCCATCTCCTTCCCTCCCTCTTCTGATAACAGCAAGGTCTTCCTCAGCTTGGGTACGTACAAGGCTCTGCAAGACAGGGTCCCCGCTACGCCAAAGGGCGATAATTCCTTCGGGGGCGCTCACGTCCGAGTGCACCTGCCATCCAGGTGTCAGCGTGAAAGCTCTTTTCCTTTGTGGACAAGAAACGTGCGTGTGTTCCAAACGCAATCCCACCGGGCCTGGCCAAAGGGTTGATTTTCAAGGAGCACGGCTGGAGGGAAGCCGAGCATTAACACAGTTCCACGGAGGAATCGGCTGGCGCGGTAGGAGGTCCCTCAGCCCCTTTCTGGGGGCTCACGGCACGAACGGTTCTGTCTGCGGTTCATGAGATCCCTGCAGGTCTTACACCACAGCGATACTGTCCCACAGCAGCTTTTTTCTCCCTCTTGTTTTCCAGCCTCGTGCCTGACAGAATTGCTCCTGCTGCAGAGATTTAACAGCAGCTCAGTGAGATCCCTGCTCCGTTGGGAAACGTTTGTAGCATTATTACGGGCAGTTCCTTCTTGTTTGGTCATTAAAATTTCTCTTTCTCTACTGGTAAGAAACTTCTCCAGTTTCCCCTGTAAGTCACCCCCAGTCCGACACACGGGATTGATACAGAAGTGGCCGTGCCTGTGTTAGTGGTGTCCTTGTTCAATATTAAAATTTATTAATAAATTGATTTTTTCTGATTATAATAATGTGCTCGCTCCCCTATAAGACCTGATGCCACTCCTGCAAGCTGCAGGAGAGCCCCC
>NW_009705210.1:0-249 GCF_000703405.1 Apaloderma vittatum
TCACAAACTCCTTGAATGAAGCACAAAATTTCTATGGGCTTTTTTCTGGCCAAAACTAAAAATAGTGACCTATTTTTCATGCTCTCTGAGTTAAGCTTTTAGGAAGGCAAGTTCAGCGGAGGAAAAGATTCACAGTACCTAAAATTCAGGATTTAAGATAAATCTCACAAACTCCTTGAATGAAGCACAAAATTCTCATGGCCTGTTTTGTGGCCAAGACTAAAATAAATAGCCTGTTTTTCATGCTCT
>NW_009705211.1:0-5627 GCF_000703405.1 Apaloderma vittatum
TCGCGACTCCCTCCTCTCGGGGGCCGGAGGCAGGCCGCCTCACACGTCTAGAGCAGAAACAGAGGGAACCATAAGTTTCTTCTTCTCGCTGAAATGGGGCGCGGTACTCGGTGAGGTGGTGCCTGGAAAGCAGGCAGGTCGAGGGGTTTTTGGTGTTTGTGCAGAAATCAGAGCTGAGCTGATGGTGAGGAGCACCCCCTCCTTAAGGCAGGACTGACAGGACTGACACTGCTGAGCACCCACCGAGGTGATGCTGCTCCCACCGCTCTGCGCAGTTTGCCTGGGAGAGAGCGCCAGACATGGCTGCGTGATGGGTAACCACACTGGTACCAGGAGGGCAAGAGAAGTGTAGGAAGGGCACATCTTCTCTCGACCGAGGAATTTTGGGAGAGTTTTTGAACGGCGACTCCAGCCCCCATAGCTCTGAGGTGGTTCTGGGGACAGATGGGGAGACCTGTGCAGCCGTGCTCTCGCTCACTGTCTGTGCAAGATACACGAGAGAGAAGCTGCGTCTGTGCTGCTGGAGCCTTGAGTGCACACTCTATAAATTTCTTATCCTTTGACCCAGCTCTTTCCATTATATAACTGAGCTGTTTCTTCGCCTCAGCCAAAGTAACCCTTGAGACAGTGATAAACATCCCCTCTGTTCCTAATAAGTGACATATTTCTAGTAGCAACTAAAGCTGTCCAGCCAAGCTGGGCTGTCTTCTGAACGGCAGGCTTGGAGCATACCGTAAATAGCAACCCTTCCCTTACAGAGCATGGAGAAGGAAACGCACTGCACAAAGCAGATTATGTAGTTGCTTTTATTACTGTTGCCATTGTTATTTATTGGGTTTTTGGACTTCGCCGTTGTTATTTTTAAACAAAAATAAAAATAACATGTACTGCTTTCCAGGTCTTCTACCCTGATGATTACAAGCAATGGGTTCGTTGTTTTTTTTTAAATCAAATAAATGAAGTATTGCACTGTAGCTTAACCTTCATTTCCTGAGGATTTTGTGGGATTCTTTGTGTTTCAGGGAACTGATGACGAGTTCCCTCTGAAAAACATGGACCTAATGTCTAGCACTGGACTGGAATGGAAAGTAAAGCATCCCATAGCTTTTGAAAATCTAGGCTGCATCAAACCCCTGTCTCATCTGGCATCCTGGCTCAGACTTTTCAAAGGAAAATGCAAGAACCCACATAGTGGATGAATATGGAATAACACTGCCTGCGGAGGAAGCTTTCGTTCTAAACCTCCTGTAATTAAAGATCCGGGTAGATTTTCAATCATTAAGGCTCTACTTCTTTTCCAAAAGGTTTTGGTGTTAATCCCATTCAAAATATTGTCTGTGGTAACACCTACCCTTATAAACATCCAATCTTCTCTGAAATTCATGCTAAACGTTTATCACCAGCTATGTTTATTTTTAATGTTACTGCTCTTCAGTTGCATCAGGTATATGTATGAGTTTGAATTATGAAAATAGGTAAATATAAATGATTTAACCTCTACCCTGTTTGTCTTCTGTGTTTTGGCCCTATCGTATCCTTTCCTAGCTAGACAATTTCACTACATTTTTTATGTGAATGTCTCTATACCTCTAATCTTTTCAAAGTCCCATCTATTTTTGTTAGTTTATTCGGAGTACGACAACTAGAACATGACAAAGTGAAGGCCTAATCTTAACATATATAGTGAAGAGAAAGCATTTTATTGTATACAGCATTTCTTATGTGTGCCTCTATTTTTTTATTGGATCTACTCAAGCAATGATCCACAAAAGTATTGACATTGAAAAAATACTCTGAAAGGTTAAATAATTATGACAAATTGACATATGTGTGGTTCAGATCATTCCTGCCAGTGCACATTGCATTGCCAGTACTGAATTTCCCTTGGGACCACAATGCCGATGCATCTGAGTTTTCGTGATTCCAGTGCCCAGCATAGATTTCTCTGGATATCGCTAAGACTCATCTGTATTTTGCTACCACAATCTTCACATCCTTTTCTAAATCTGGAATAAATATTCTTAACTACACAAAGCTTTGTATTACTAACTTTTCTCCACACTAAGAATTATTTGTGTCTTCTATCAGTCACCATGCCACAGCTCATAGTTTACACTATGTAGTCTTTTTCATTGGTTTTGCAAGATAAATCACTCTATAAAATTGTGTAGCGAGTATTTTCTAATCTAAATATTGCAACAGACATTTCTCCATTAATTGCCATCTTCAGATAGTTTGAGATGCAGACTTTGCTCTGTAGAACAGCCACACTGATTTGGCACATTTTAAGATTGGTTTACGACTGTTATTTTCATCGTCCTCATTTAGAACTTTTGGAAGAACTTCTCCTTGTACTTGAATATAATTTGAATTATCTGGATTATCCCACAGGAATTTATCATTATTGAGACCTAGCCACCAGGGAAGGCAAGGGAAATTTGGCCTATTAGGACTCCAGAGACTTACTGTGCTGGTGTACACAGCTATCTTCGTACTCCTGAACTATAAATACCCTTCAAATGAAGAAACTTTCTCTGTGATTATTACTAACTTAAAGAGTTTCCATTAGGACATACGTTCATCACACAAGGTTCACAAACTTCACTTAGATCCGCAAAAAGAGTTCCCTGCACCAAAGTCAGTAAAAATAACGTCACCACAGAACCAACAGATCTGAACCGTTTGTGCATGCTCCACCCCTTGTCCCTTAACCACTCTACAGCTGCAAAGATTCCCCACAGTTACTCGTGGAATTGGGCTGGAATTGGCAAGGTGCAGAGGTGCTCACAGTGTGCGCTTTATGATTTAAACCGATACCAGGAGATCTTGACTGGCTTCAGGGGGAGTCTAGGTGTCCCAAACAAGTTCTACTATCTTTGGAAAGACTTTTTTTCTCCCCTTCATAGGTGTGCAGTGAGATAACCATTTCTTTCCTAGGAGGAGTAGGATGAGGAATACAATATTTTGGGACAAAATAGGAAAAGACCAAGGTATAAACCCATTTTTAGACATGATGTACAACCAAAAGGAAATGCTTCTGCAGATGTGTAGCTTCACAGTTCTGTCACATTCATGTCTCATGAGTTAGAGCTCGGCAACCTTTGCAAGATTAGGACCCACTCTTAGAAAAAGAAGATTGATTCCTTTCTCTTCTCACAGCTTGTTTCACCTGCTGGTATGAAGGGGGGGCAGAAAGGAATTAATACATATGTATTTTTATATTCCCTTATATTCTGAATGTAGCTTTGTAATCCTTGTGAGATCATACTAAAGCAAAAAAGTATTTTGCAAAGCTTAGCATGTAATTTAAAACTAATAAATATCTGTTCATCCAGGCATGCAGGAAAATGTCTGCTTTTGTGCAAGATGCTCTCCATTTCACAGTGTAGTTACGTATGAATTAGTTGCTGGTATAACAGGGTTGAGGTTTAAATGCTTATGTTCACATTATGGAGTCATTTTTAACTCTGCAAAGAGGTCTTAAACAGTTAGCAAATATTATGTTTGTACAAAATCTTTTATGGATGAGTGATAAATGTGAAAACAGAAATTACAGTAAAAACAATAATTGTCTTTAGAAAAACAACAATACAGTATTAAGCTCTCATGATCACGGAGCAATAGAAAAAGGGGCATTTGTAGAAATAAACATGACTCTTGTAATCTTACTCATGTGAGGTGAAGAAGCTGCATAAGGAACCGAACAGCAAATCATTCCTGTGTTAGAAAGTACTCCTGTAAATCATGTGGCACTACCTTACTGTCCATTGCTTCTGAATTAGTAAACAAGTTGAAGATTTGTAGTCTCATTTTTATGTTACATTCAAAAATGTAATGAAGAAAAAGAAGTCCAAAGAGGCTTTAATTATGTTGATACTTACATAGTGCGGACTGCTCACACGAAACCAGACAGGAAGGAACTCCAAGCATACTTTGGTTTCTTGAATCACAGCTCTAAATAAAGTGCCATTTCTATTTTGCAAACCCTGAAATGAGACTCAGGACTTACAAATACACCTAAAGATTTGAACCCAGACTTCTAAGCATATCAATGTTGTTCTGCTCAACATTGCATAGCTTAAGCAATCATTTTTCAAATTGACTCAAACATTTGAGAACCAAAGTCTTTATTGTACTCTTGTGTGATTTCTACTTCCAAGCATTGCTTTAGAGCAGTCACGTTTAAGAATTCCAATTATTTTATCAACCACATGCAGGTACATAGTCCAAGTTACATGCCAATGCAACTTTGCTTGAGGTCAGATGAGGGATCTACACCAGGAGACAAGAAAGGAGGCCCACTAGAGGTCTCCCAAACTATGTAGAAGGATGCTCCTACTGCTGGCACTGGGTAGCTCATTTGGGTCTTGATGGGCTTCCCAAGTCAACATGTAAAAAGTGGAACACAGCTAAGCAAGTCACTTAGGCTTAGCAACATGTTTGCTGAACATAAGTGTGGGCTACACTGAGTCTTGAAAAGGTGGCAGTCTTGAAGTCATCGTTTCCCCATGGGGTAGATAGGGGTGTTCTGGGTATGATGAGGGTACCCCCCCGAGTCATTGACTTTCTGCTATGTGCTCTCAGAGTAGAACTCTCCTATGATTTCAAGGTCTTATGCCCCTGTTCAGATGCCCGTCAGTATTCAAACACTGTGTGCTCTTACGAACATCCTGAACAGGTGCATGAAGGACTGTGCCCAGATGAAAGGCTTGCTCAGGTACATGTGAATTTTTTATTTATGACTATGTGTGTGGTGACGTTGCATATGTCAGAAGCCAGATAAGCTTTTTGGCTGCTTTTTAATCAGATTACATCAATTATTCATCCATGTCTTAGGTTATGTCAGCATGCATGAAATCCTTTCAAGATCCCAACTGAAGACGGCCTGTCTCTCTGTCAACTCTAATTTGCTTCTTCTACCTGTCTCCCTTTCACTGAGCATTGAGAGATACAGGTTTGCCATCAGAATATAAACTTTTATTAATATTTCCAAGCCTTACTAACTACTGCTATTCCAAAAAATAGTATGTATCACATAGTTATAAAGTTGGATAGTTGTATCCAGATTCAGTATAATTAAGGGTGAACTTCATTATTCAAAACACATATAGATATAAACAGATTATTTCATACACTGGCAAACACCACTTAAAGAATTACAAGAGGTGAGTTTTTTTCATTTTCGTACTGAAGTATTTCTAAGCTATTTACATATGAATGTTCTATGGCTTTGAAACTGCTCTTCAGAGAAATGAAGCTCAGCTGAATATTTGCAAAGTACGTAGCAGTTAAGAGTTTGAATGCAGACTGCCTATCCAACAGAGATACTAAGATCAGTCACATTAGATATCCAAGTGAAAATACTTCTATTTATTGAGTTTGGGGTAGAAAAATGACATCTCTTACTTTCATGTCATAGGTATTTTATGTTTACTAAATAATATTACTGATACTGAGAACTTTGGCCCTTTATTACGTTTACTTGAACTAGATTTTTTTTATATACCTGTGGCACTTCAGCTTTAGTCTTCTGGTACTCCAGAACACAAAGAGCAGGAGTAATGTTCAGACAATTACATAGCTATGAGCTTTTGTTTAAGTTCAAATTCAGCAAGAGAGAGCAGGAA
>NW_009705211.1:5658-33751 GCF_000703405.1 Apaloderma vittatum
AGTGTCTGCAGCACGTTGTCTTGAGGCTGAACTGTGATTACATCTTAACTGGTTATTGAAATCTAAGAAGATATTGCAAGCAAGTCCGTAAGTTAGAGGAATATCAGAAATCTAATATGAGTAGAATAATCAGGAACTGAAGAGCTGACACAACAACCCAACAATGATGAAACACCAAAGCTCTGTACTACTATGTATGGAGTATCTATCCTCCCTAACAGTGACTCACCACCTTATGTCTCCTCTCATTTGTCCTTGCCCTGTTTCTTCCCTAGTCTTCCTCTCTTTCATCCCTTTCCTTTCACCCTTCTCAACTAATTAGTTATCACTTCTAATTCACTAATTATTTAATTAAAGCCTTTGCCTCCTAATCTTACCTCTCCACACTTGATTTAAGTACTAGCTTTCCTAATCCACCGCCTTGCCTTCATACCTGGTCCTCCAATGCTCCCTAGCACTCAGTCTCCTCTTTCTGCTTTGTCTTATTTGCTCTCTGTCTCTAATCTAGATCTGATTGCCATGGAAAACCTTTTTTTCCCATTATCATCTCACAGAATGAGACTTTCCAACTTCACTAAGCTTTTCATTGCACTGATTTGTTTGATATAGGCTAGAGGAGTAAATCAGCTAGTTCTACAGATCCAGCATCCACATTATGGATGTGTTGGAGTAGATCTTTCAATATACTTCTACAAGAAAGTTCAAATTCTTCAAGACAATTATGAGATGATAATTATGAGAAGATAATCAGTGGAAAGAGATGTGCTTCAGAAGATATCTTTCTTTGTTATCTGAACTAATACCCTAGTTTAAACATACCCACTATCTTGTCTGCCACATCAGTTATGACATTTTTTGCCAGATCTCTCATATTTTAATCTAAGGTACATACATCTCCTTACTGACAAAATCTCTCTACCTCTGAATGAGGCAGCTTCCCTTTCCCACATTGCATGGAGTCAATTGGAGAGAACGAGAACTGATGATTCAGCCGAATCTTAGGCTTGGCATCGTCTACAGAAGCCCTCCAAATTTTTATCCAGGCCATCTGGAGCTTTCCCAGAGAAGAGATGAAGAGTTTCCAGAGACGAAGAGTTTCCAGAGAACTGATCTGTAAAATTTATGACTTTACTGATCATGTGCAAATTTTAATTTTCCAAGTTTCTTAAATTTCAGAAATTTATGTTTTAAAAAAAAAAGGGAGCAGGCACACGTTTGACAAAATGGTTAATATAATTTTCTAAAACCTGGACTCAGTAGAAATTTGAAAAAAAGATTAACATAAAGGGCATAGAAAATCATAAACACTGAGTTTCTCATCAGTTGTGTTATTCACAGAACTATCTGAATTATTTTGGCAGAAATAAGAATCAAGATGGAACATGGAAGCTTTCACCCAATGCATTTTTCCAAACTCAGAAATAGTAAATTTTTTTAAAAATACCAGGTGACATTAGTAGATGGCAACAATTCTAACATTTTTAGAATTATTGAACAGATCTCATTTAATCCCTTCATTCATTAATATGTTTTAAAAGCAGGTATAGATTCTACAGGAAGTTTTTCTTCTGAGAAAACAATGTTATTGTCAACGACTTAAGAGCTTAATTCTTCTAAATTCTTTTTACCCCTTCCTACATAAATACACGCAGAATTTCTGCAGATTATAAATATGTTAGAATAATCTAAGATACTGCAGAGCAGTTAAATTTTTTCTTAGCTGCAGTGCAGAAGAACATAGGCAAAAGCCTACTTTTTAGTATTTTTTTAGTATTAGTATTGCAGATTATACATTAGAAATTCAGGTAATGCTTCAGCAAACTTAAGGGAATCAAGGGCTGCCAATTGGACAAGAATATAAAGAATGTACAAATGATACATTATTCATACCAGTAAATTCTCATTGTTGTTTCCCTGCCAATCCACTGAATGGAAATATACTACAAAGGAAAATAATTTTAAAGCTTTTTCCATTATTTTTTTCAAAGCTATCCCACTATTAATCACTAGAGTTCACGTCATCCAGTTAAGAATGCACAGTATTCCAAAGCATTGCCAACATTTTTCTTTATTGATCAAACACTGGCATGGAATCACAGTATCTCATTCCCACAGCACCATGAAAAAATAAGAACTTCAGCCTCACTACCATCTGGATCACAGATCATCCATAAAATGTGTTCAGGTTGACAGTAGGTCTTTGAAGTACTTATTTCATATTATGTTTCTGATACTGTTATATGTTGTGCCCTGTCATAATCCATTTTGGAAGGAATACCACTCTATTATTGTTCATATTTATAAAAAATGCTATTTTCTTCTAGTTAGGTAGAGTGGATTTGTAGACATAAAGAGTGATATTGTCATTCCCTAGTGCTCCCCTCAGCATTCTGGTTACTGTTAGAAGCCTGTAATTTAAGCAGGAGCCAAAGGTGCTGACGATGCTGAAGTTGTCAGCCTCTTTTTGGGTAGAGCTCAGTACCTCACAGGATTAGACTCCCATTCAGAAAGCACATCAGAAGTGTCTAGAATGAATTGTGTGAACAAGAGTGGACCTGAAGAAGCCCTTAATCAATGCAAAATATGAATGCTATTACAAGGATGTATTTGGAAAGCGTAAAGCAGTTTTGAGATGATAGTTCTTAATCTACACAAAGGGTGCTAATCTAAATGGATTTGTAGGATTAAATGCCTAATCCTGCTCACTACACTATTGGATGAAAGCCTAAAAACTCTTCTGCACGAGGAGTCCTATAACACACATAGAATGAGTAAGCTTGCTCATGCCTAAATAAAGCAAATATGACTTGATCCTCTGTAGCTCAGCACATTTCTGCTCAATTCTGTGAACCATTGAACTGAGTAATGTTAATTCCATTATATTCATTAAAAAATCAAAAACAAAGCTAAGAAAGAGTGCTCAGTCCTTCATGTAATTGGGAATTAATGAGAAAGATAGTTCCAACAGTGGGTTCTCTGCATTCAGTTCAACTGTCCTGTTTACAGGCTGATAAACGGATTTTGATCTTTTTCAATGAAGGAAATAACGAAAGCTCTATTTTCAGTGCCACACCTGGTCATGACCAACTAATGATCAGAATGATCATTCTGAGAGCTGGGTAAAGCTACAGAAGCTGAGTTACTGCCTTTTTGTTCTCCAGTTTCTCTCTCCCTCCTGAGTGTTCAGGACTCACACATTTCTATTCTTTTTATTAACTACATGCTTGTGTGCTTATTACTACCTAAAAATATTTTGTCATATGAAGTTATTTGTTACATTTTATGTATTTCAAGAAGAAAAGTTCTGTGTGTGTTAGATTTTAACAAGTGATTGTAGTAATAGCTTTTCCCATGAGTGTCATATCTTATGAAAGCATTAAGAATTTTTCTTTGGTAAAGACAGTAAATGCTGTAGTAAATCCTGCTGATGGAAAGAGAAATCAGTACTGGTTTTATAGTGGAGGCTAATTATTATTTTAAGGTTATTCTCAGTCTCTTCTACTGATTTTATAGGCATGGACTGTATTTACTTTTCCAGCACTACTAGATCTTCATATTTATGGGAATGCTGTTTGTGACAGCAATTCAATCAGGTTAGGACTACTCTAGACACCGAAGGAAAATCACTGCTCTTTATCCCTGAAAATCACGTGCAAACATCCTTGTACTGCAAGTACTCAGTTATTGTAAATGTACTTTCAACATCTGCAATTTTAGTTGAGACTTTTGTGGCTTTAAGTAACTTAGAGAGATTAATGCTAATTGAATAGATGAGAAGAATTGCACAGACTAATTCAAAACTGTTAATGCAGTTTTCAGACTGAAGTCAGATTTGTTGTATCGGTTAATTCTTATGTGAATATTATGGTATTAAGAATAGCTGCTTCGTGTTGAAACAGTGGAAAATTCTAAATGCTTTTCGCAAACCTGTTCCATTTCTTTTTCCAAGGTTGTTAGCTTTGATTCATAAGTTTTGTCCAATACTGAGTGCATATTTTTGCAGGACAAAGTGCATTAATAGGTTAGGGCAGTATTATGAGTTATTTTAGGTAAATCTGCTCAAAGAACAATGTTTAAAGCTGATAAATAATACCATTTTGGTTTTCAAGGATATTAACTCAGGTTCTAACTTGTAATGACACCATATGAAGAAAATAAGCAATATAATAAACAATAGAATATTTTGGAACCTAATAAGCTTGAGAATCTGTCAAGTATTCAATGTATAAAATAAACATTCATGCCTCACTTTGCAGATGTGAACTTGTTTATTTTAGTATATAGCAGGTTGCAACATCCTTAAGGAAAAAAAAAAGAAGAAGTAACACCTTGCAGCAGCACATTCCCTTTTCTGTAGTCACTCATCACTCATCCTGGTAAGTCAGGGACAAAAAGTGAAGTGAGCAAAATATAAGAACCACCAGGTGACATCTGACATATATTCACTAAGAAATGCTGAAACAGCTGCAAAAATTAAAGCAGAATGGAAAATTTCACTCCAGAGAAATCTCTATGGGGATTAACCAAGGGCTAACCAATTTGCATGCAAAGTTGTCCTAGCACGGCCGTGCTACTTTTAGGATGCCAGCTTGTATATCTTTGCAGTGCTACACTCTGCTTTCAGAAGGTATCAGTCCTCTTGGACAGCTAGAGTTGTTTTGTTTTGTCCCGCTCAGCTTAAATCCAGCCTAATCACGTTTCTCCTCCCAACATGTTCCTCTGGATCTTCCGTTTGAAGATTACACCCTTGTGGGGCAGCCCACAGTCACATACCATCCATGGCAGCACTGCATAGAGTAACAGCTTATTTGGAACAAACTTCATCAGCATGAGATTTTGAAGCATTGCGCTAAGTTATTATTTCAAATTCTGGGAATAACAGAATTGGGTCAGTGCAGCACTTTGCTTAGGTTTTAAACCATTCATCCACTGAGACAGTTCACCAAGGAAGAGTGTTGTGCTCTTAGGGCTGTACCTATTAGTCTGTGTGATTGACTTGTTGGCTTTAGTTTAGGCTTTCCTACATGGTGTTCTGTTAACAGTATTTTAGAATCATAGCTTTTGTCCATTCTATGTAAGTTTACTGTCATCTAAATTATGCTGCAGAATGCTTATATTTCCAGCCTACTAAATTTTTCTGATATTCACATCAGCTGAAAAATAAATGCTTCTGCAGTTATGGAAAAGTCTGTGTTAATATAGCATGTCCTATGGAGATTATATATTTTCTATTCCAAAAGTAACCAAGGAGACTGGTAGGGAGCAGCTACTAAAAATAACCATTTAAGGAAGCAGGTCTTAGTGAGTTGCACCCAACTCAAGAAACTTATCTAAAGAAAATTTCAATATTTGTGTTAATTTTTGATAAAGCTTGGACTAACAGAGGAGTTTTGTAAAACCGGTAAAGTGAGTAATTATAGCTCCACCTTAATAGGAGTGGGATATAACATAGTCATTGCCATATTGTGTCCTGCGGCAAATTAAATTTTAAGTGTTTATCCGTAAAATCCCAGCTGCTTAAAAAGAGGGATTAGAACAATTCAAATCAGAAGAGATGTGTTAGCTTGACTTTGAAAAATTAATAGAGAACTAAAGGTGATTTTATTTCTATTCATTAATTGAAATCATTCAGCACTGTTCATGGCAGATAGAATTTTACTTTTTTTTTTACATTAGACTGCACATTTAGTTGCTAAAAGTATTAGTGCTGATGTAAAATGCCTGATAGAAATTTGATGTATGATATGGTACAAAATAGCATGTTGATTAAAAGACAAATGTAAAATTGAAATGGAGGAAATGGAAGGTAGAGCTATTTGGTAGCAGCTGAAGGCAAGAACAGTATCTTAGAATAAATACGCAGCTTTGTGATTCAGCAAATGTATAAGAATGCAGAGGAGCAATACTACAGGATGTCATTTAAAATCTGACCCTTGAAAGAGTAGGTAAGAGACCTACCTTTGTTTCAGTGACACTCTAAAAAGATAAGATCAATTTATGTACAGCTGTGAAATGAGGACAGAATGTGTCCCCGTGCACATTTACAAAGAGAATATAATATGAACATGCACTGAGGAGGGCTTATATCCAACCAGCTGGCAAATTTTAATTAATTGGAATCACATTAGCCCTCCAAGTTAGGATAACATTAAAATGTATTTATTCTTTGCAAAGCAGGAGAGCAAGGCTTCCTACTAAATGTCTACTTATCAAAAGAGTGCCCAAAGGGACAACTGCCTCGCCAGCAACTGGAAGGTTTGTTGTGAGAATCACCTCTTATCCTACACCCTCAGTGAAATCCTTCAGACCTGACTTCGGCTGTATGACTGTGTGCAGTGCTCTGAGCCTTGCTGGTTTGCCCTCAAAAAGTGAGTGGATGATTTAAAAAAAATGGTATCCTGGTGCCCCCTTTCTCACAATCCTAGAAAGTCCTTTAGATCAGAATATGGATTTGAACCTGCCGCTCAAGAACACCTTCATGAGAAAAAATACTCCTTTGCCCAAAAAAAGCCTTGCCTAGTGTTTAAAACTCTGTAGTAGGAGGCACGGATCAAAACTCAGTAAGGATGAAAAACATGGTGAATATGGATCCCTGTGTAGTGTATCGTGGTAGTAACCACTGAGTTACTGAGTAGAAAGTAGAAGCAACTGTTCTTCCATCTATCATTTAAATGTACATGCAGTTAAAGAAATTCTAGGTCCTATGATTATTTTCAACTGTAAACATACCTATCTCGAGATGCTATATACAGGCAGAGAGGAAATCTTAGGTGACTCTGTTGGTTTACCTCTGAGCTATCCATGGCAATTTATTCCTCAGAACATGCACTGTTAAGAATCCAAATTTTATGTAGCAGCGCTTCTTATGTATCATGCCGGGGAGCCTTTACACTTAACTTTGGGCTGTAAAGACCACCAGATGACAGACTATTTAAAATAGGTGCTGCAATACTCAATTCTGTTATGAATCTTCTCCTAAAAATAATGCTTTCTCTGATTTGCAGGTCTTTTTAAAGTTATATTACAATGTGACCATGGAGATCAGGCATCACGTACTTATTAAAGCTGACATCTGGAGGCTTTTCTAAAAATAAGCTCTCCCTTTGCAGAGAGGATTTCTCAATCACCTTAATCTTGTGTGGTATTTGGGGATAAAAAGACTCTCCAATGACTGGAAAACTTCCAAATGGATGTCTGGAAAATTGCAAAAAAGGTCATATATATGATTCATGAATTGGCCATTCATTCAGGAGATTATCCTATCATACTTTCTAGCTGAGGGCTGAAGGAAACAGGCACTGCATCTTGCAGCTTTCAGGCTTTTTGTCTCCGTGTATTAGATCCCTCCCTAGTACATCAGGAGGTGTCCTCCTACTGTGTGAATCACCCACGAAGGATGTGCCTGCCCTGCCTGCCTCATAGGGATCCCCCTCCACTGCTGGCTTAGTGGTTTGAGTGGGTACTTAGTAAATCTGGGTTTAATCATCTTCTGAAGCTGATGGTGGTCTAATTGCACCTCCTCCTCTGAAAGGGAGGGATGTTCTCTGCATGACCTGTTAGTGTTTAGTAGCAAATCCCATTTTCACTGGATGAAAGGACAAAAGCATTGGCTCCCTCAGTCTAGTTAACGTTGCTTAGTGTGGACAAGGAAATACTAAACCCTTACTTTCTTGCTAGAGTTTAGCGGAAACTACAAACATCAAACTAGGATTTCCTAACTTTATTTTCTTTCTTCAGTGCCCTAGCAAGTAGATAGTGGAATCACGTTCTTGTTTTCCTCTTTCATGTAATCTTGCGTGCTTTGCACAGTGACATGTATTCAAGATGAAAGGCTTTGTATATTTCCATAGTTTCTGTAGTTTCGTACTGGAAAGGACTCCTGTTGTAGGCGTAGGCTGGGAATTCCCTGAAAACATCCTATGTACTAAGCCCCTTCCAGTTTTGCTGGAGAAACACTTAGCCTCCTGACTGGTCTCCTGGGAGCCCGGCAATCTGCCCAGTCTAGAGTAGTTCTGGATGGATGCAGTGCCCTGGGCTTCTGAAGCACTTCAAGGGTTCATAAAAGGAGACAATAGTAAATTTAGGTGCTGCCAGTGCCTAGATTAAAGCTAGATGGCTTTGTTTTCTTCAGTTGTAGTATCAGGCAGTCATGAGTCGTGATATTGAACAGAAGCAGAGCAAAGTGTGCTTAATTAATCATTCAGACTGATGAGTACTTGATTAGCTTAATTATACTTACAGAACTGGGAAAATAACTTCATTGTTTCTCAGATGAGGAAACTGATGCATAAGGAAAAAAAGGACTTATTTTAATATCAGTGTTCCCTGCTCCATAGCTCAAGTCAGAAGGCCAAATGTATTTTTGCCTGCTTTTCTGGCCAGGCTTTTAGTGAGGATTAAATAATGAAATTATACAGTGAATCTTGCCAAGAGTCATAGAAATGTGTACCTAGAAGAAATTTCCTTCGTCATCGAGACCTGTATTTCAGAATTCTCTCTCTGGAACATCGCCCACAGTATTCCAGATGAGATTTTCGCTTGCTTTAATACTTCTCCATCACTGCTTGAAATACTAAATCTAGTTGGAAGCCTTATAAACTGTAAGTTCTCAATGCCACTAATGTATTCAGATCTATTCTGTGTTGCAAATCCTAATAGGCCTAATCCTAATAGGCTCATAGTGGAAATTCTTATTAATATATTTTTCTCTGAGTTTAAGTTTCATACTATTTTCCATTTTACTATTATTTTTCTAAGCCTCGCAATCATTCTTCATGTATAATAAGCTATTCTCTCCTTTATTCATAATTCCTCCCAGCTCCATCATCAGAAAATTTTACTAAAACATAGCCAAAATCATTAAGGAAATAGAGATCACTTAGGGGAAATAATAATTAAAAATCTGATTGAAGCACATCCCCAAAGTTAGTTTAGATCAGTGTAGGACACATAATTTTCTCTTTAACCTCTTGCCACTCACCAGATTATGTTCCACTTGTGGGATGAATTTAATCAGGATAGTTACAACTATATCCTGGAATCTTGAAGTGAGCAACACATAATTAATTTTCCAGGAGCCCCATACTGCTGTTGAGGAGGATATGTTTGGAAGCTTCTTGTTTGGGAAAAAAAAAACCAAACACAAACCCAAACACAGCAGTATATACCAGATCTTTATTTTTATTGATAACTACATAAAACTACAAATACAGAAGAAGAAAAAATTGTTGGTCCTAAAGTGCTTGCAATTTAATAAGAAGCAAAACTGGGTTAGATGAAAAGTCTGGAAAACTAGTACCACAAATACCACATGATACAGTCTTTCTTAAAAAACCAAGCCAATAATGAGCTCATCTGCCTGACTATCAACTCGCTGCATGTGCTACTTAAAAGGTGTTTCAGGGAGGACTGAAAGAGGTGGAGGGAATGCTTCTGGGAGACCAAATTTTCTTTTCTCTATTATTTTGAAGAGAGGTGCAAACATGATTTAGGTACTTTCATTTGAGATGGATTGATGTTTTCCCACCAAAACTAAACAATTTTCCTCACATCTTCTTGAAACTATATCCCTTCTACTGAACTCCAGTCAGGTAGGTAGAGTTAATTGAGTTCCTACAGGGCTTGCTAGGCAGGCAGATTGGCAATAGCAAGATTTACCCCTGATGGTTTCACAGGTGAGCTGGAGTTTCCATGGCCCAGAGGTCTGAAGCAGATCTAGCCAGACTGTGTTCAAGTGCTGTAGAGCCATAAAACCTGACACAACTGTTCGTACCTTCAATCTTAGCTTCAAAAAGGAAATTGGAAAGCTGTGACTTGCCAATGCAGGCAGGTTACATTGCAAACTTGTGCCAGCCTGGTCTCATCTTTGGCTGTAATTTGGAGCACGTCAGAAGAAGCTCTGCAT
Organism: Apaloderma vittatum; assembly: GCF_000703405.1. Taxonomy (NCBI): domain Eukaryota; kingdom Metazoa; phylum Chordata; class Aves; order Trogoniformes; family Trogonidae; genus Apaloderma; species Apaloderma vittatum. The sequence continues at coordinate 15,563 of NW_009705211.1, forward strand.
TAAGGTTCAGCCTTTCTGATTGTTGTGGAAATGAGGAGTGGGTGGGCACACCAGGAGAAAGAAGCTCTATCACCTCTGTCTGTGAGCAACCATTCTGAACCCACACATGGCCTCAGTCAGGGGAAAAAAAAAATGGAGGGAGCTCAACTGGCTCACCATGCATGGTGTTCTCAAACACCACTAACACAGTTTCCAGTAGGGAACTTTCCTGGAATTTCTGTTTGCAGGTCACTGGAATGAAATTAACGTTACAAAATATTGGAATATCCCAGTTTTACTCACAGTATGAGAAAAAAACGTCTTTTGCAGTATCTGTTAGTAAAAGATTACTTCCCTCTGTCCCTGCCAAGAATGCCAAGAAATAACAAGGCTATACGGAGATCTGGAGCTGAAAGATTCTTATGAATTAGCACCTCACATTACCATCTACATAGTGTCTTTCAGCCAAGCTCAGGCTGGAAATGGCATTGCCTCATGGCCAGATTCTAAACTACTGGTAGATCACCTACTTCTCAGCGGTCCTGGCTCTCTAGACCTGTAGTTACATAACATCAGTTCTCCTGCCATTTTCTCACACCTTTTTTCCATTTTAAGATGTTCAATTTAATAACATCAATCTTCAGATTTGGTCACCCTTATATATAACCAATCTCCATTCCTTCTTTCCTGGACACCCCTCTCTTGATGTTCTCCATGTTTCTTATTTCTCTGAACCAAAAGTGTGGGTTTTTTCATTGTTAGGATAATATGTAAAATATATAATAACATTAAAGAATATGTAATTTAATAGCAATATTTAGAAAGAATATGTAAGTAAAATAACCTAAGTTGTCTGACAATGTTGTAAGGTAACCTGTTTGAGAATATTACCATGTTATGTGTGTGCCAGTCTGAACAACATTCGAAACAGGGTGAATGGGCTGAGTGGCCACATGGCAGGATTCAGCACTAACCCTTTTGGGGCTATAAAATTAGGCAGCTCTTGAATACATTTACAGAAGTTTTGGGATTTGGTTTATTACTTTCATATGGGTCAAAAAGATAGGTAGGAGGTCAAGATCCTGTCTCTCTATGTGATATTGGTATATGATTTAAAAATAAATCTGAATAAATTTTTCCTTATTTTAAATTTTTATGTTAAAACAACTTTGTAAGCATTTTCTGATATTTTTCTAATACCTTCCCAACACTTTGGGAATCCTCAAGATTCAGAATTGTGGCATGATCTACTTTGTATAAAATACATCCTGCAATGAACATCTCTAGTGAGAAAGGCTGTTTGTGGGAATGCTTGCACCAGAAACTGCTGAAAATAACCTTGTCATGCCTACAGGTCATCAGGAGTCTTTTGACAGAGTAGCTTTATCTTAAAAGCCAGAATTCTCTAAAACTGAGCTGTTTTGTGCAAATACTAAGAATTACCTCTTTCTGACACAGTATGGTCTGCTTTGCCTGCTTAATATCTGTCTAAGATTATTGCTTGAGTATCCATGTGAGTAATCCTAGGCATATAAAGGAGCAGAAGGTGACCTGTTGGATTTGTCCTTCTTGGTGTGTCTGTTTCTATTTGTTCTTGTTTCACAAATCTGCAAGTCTCCTGTTCCTGAGCCTGGGTTTTCTGGAGGCTGGGTTTTTTTGGATCACAGAATCACAGAATCACAGAATGTTTGGGGTTGGAAGGGACCTTGAAAGACCATTTAGTCCAACCCCCCTGCCAGAGCAGGATCACCTACAGTAGGTCACACAGGAACTCGTCCAGGTGGATTTTGAATGTCTCCAGAAAAGGAGACTCCACAATCTCCCTGGGCAGCCTGTGCCAGTGCTCTGTCACCGTAACAGTGAAAAAGCTTTTCCTAATATTTTTGTGGAATCTCCTATGTTCCATCTTGTACCGATTGCCCCTTGTCCTGTCATTGGAGGCTGCTGAAAAGAGCCTGGCTTCGTCCTCCTGACACTCCCCTTTGACGTATTTATAAACATTAATGAGGTGACCCCTCAGCCTCCTCTTCTCCAAGCTAAGAAGACCCAGCTCCTTCAGCCTTTCCTCATAAGGGAGATGTTCCACTCCCTTCATCATCTTTATGGCTCTGCACTGGACTCTCTCAAGCAGTTCCCTGTCTCTCTTGAGCTGAGGGGCCCAGAACTGGACACAATATTCCAGATGTGGCCTCACCAGGGCCACATTTGCAGGAATCTGTAACTGCACAGATATGGACACTTGCTTGTGATCTCAGTGCCATGGGTACAGGTCCTCTGCTGCAGCTCAACAGACCTGGTACCTGAACTTGTATGCCTTCCAAGCAGAGTTGCCTGGACTTGGGATTTCCTGTGGTAAAAATGCATGTTCTCTTCTCAGATACCCTTAATAAATCTTGCTAAAACTGATGCTCTCCTGATAAATGTTTGATGACAGAATATACTAAACTGGCTTTACATGTGATCACTGGCTTGAGATGAAGATGTGATGACTTCTACTATTTGGGAAAAGAACCACTTAGAGGAAGGATGGTATGATAGAAATCACGTGTAACATGGGAACTGGCTTGGCAGATGGGCAGACAGAGAAGAGCAGGCCACGGACACTGTTCTCGTTTCATTTTGAAACATGAATGTGAGTTATTTAGAAAGTCTCTGGTTTGAAATTCAGTGCCCCTAAAGAGAAAACTAATAAGCAAATGCTTGAGTGATAAGTCCTTCTTAATCAACAAAACACATGTGATGGCAGCACTGAACCAGTGGACTGTGTGTGGCCAGCTAGTTCCGTACAAAAGTAAATTGTCTCATCACTGGAGCGACAGCTGTGGGTAGCTTATGTGAGCTAACTTACATTTGACTCATATTGCATCTCCTCATCACAAAATCTAAGTCCAAAATATTGAATCATAAATCATTTTCCCTGGCACAGAATGTTTTACCAAAGCACCTTCAGATGTTTAACAAACGTCAGACAGGTCTACTCATGCAGCGAATTTTCCTTCATTTGCTCTTCCTGTATTTTTGGTCCATAGCATATTTCTTTGACTGTATTTGTCTAGTGACCTTTTCTCCAGGTCATGTATGAAATGGCACCTCCAAATAGTCTGTGTTTAAAATGTGCCTATTAGTTTTGACTGAACAAGCATCTCAATCTTCATGTTTTTGCATGCTGTGATTTTAAACTTGCCTTCCATACCCATTTTAAAAACCTGTTCTTGCCACACACCTTCACTCTCATTTTAGAAGGAATAAAAGCAAAAGAGCTATATGTATGGTGGAAACTATTTTTTGTGAAATAATATGTTGGAGTCACCAACCCTAGAGGTGTTTAAAAAAAAAGTAGATCTAGCACTTGAGGCTATGGTGTAGTAGTTAGGAATGCTGGGATGAAGGTTGGACTGGATGATCTTCAGAGGTCCCTTCCAACCCCTAACATTCTGTGATTCTGTGATTCTGTAATACTTATCTCTCCCTGTTTTTAACAGCTTTTTTTTTGCTTTATTTTTCATCTCTTGGTAAACATAACTATGTTTCCATTGCCTTTTGGACTGAGATGCAAGTCTGTACCAGCATTGTAGAAATGCAGAATACCTATATGTTGTTTCTCTGTTGTAGCCAGAATAAAAAATATCAGTAATTGATTGAACAGTAACAACATACAGTACATTTATGTTGGTGATCACATCACTTAAACTCTGAACTTTAAACAGTACAGACTCAAGCATAAATTTAAAATACAATTTTCTTGGTCTCTCATTGAGACCTTTTCTAAGTTCTTTAAAATACTCCAGATGAGAGACAATAATTTGATTTCCAGACCTGTCTTTATTACTTGAGCTAGAAAGAGACGTTGAGAGTCTTACTTCTTGCCAGAATGGATTCATAACTAATATGAACTGGCTCTGCTTTTTGCTTCACCAGGAAAAGGGCCCTCTCACACTCGTGCATTTAAAAAGAGTCTGATAGTCACTAGAGATACAACAAGAAAAGTATTTGCATTAATTGCATCCTGATCTGCAGCAATTATGTACATGTCAATTCAGAATTAATAAATAAATAAATAAATGAGGAGCAAGACTGGAAGTAAAATGAGTGTTAATGCCCTTTAAAAATGTGTAAATTTTTCTGTAGTTGTTTTTAACATGACCTCTTTCTAAGATAGAAATGTCTTTTCCAAAAGCGTATTCAGTCTGACATTTGGTACTTTAATTTATAGCAAACCTGCTGCTGTCTCAAAGTAGCAGAAATCTGTCTCCTTCTTTTTCCATCAGATGTCTCCTAAGAATTTCTGAAGAACTAGGGATTCATTTTGGACAGAAAATATGCCACCAGCTCCATCACAAAAAAAAACAGAAAAAAAAAAATCTCATTTTAGGTACATCTTTCTTTGATGTTCTGAAGTTGAAAGCACCTAGGAAACGTTAAATGCATGCACAAACATCCTTTTATATGTATAAAAAATAAACTACTTCCTTAGATTTACTGTAAAGTGGACTGATAGGATATACAAGTGATTGTTTATGCACTGCTAAATGTTCATAGGTTTCTTCCTATACTGAGAACAAGGCATTATTTCAGACTGAACTCATTTGTCAGCTCAGGAAGATTCTAGTATTGCCCTAGATATCTAAGGCAATATCAAAATCATAGAATCATAGAATGGCCTAGGCTGGTAGGGACCTTAGAGATCATCTAGTCCAACCTCCCTGTCATGGGCAGGGACACCTCTCAACTAGATCAGGCTACTCAAGGCTCCGTCCAACTTGGCCTTGAACACCTCCAGGGAGGGGGCAGACACAACATCTCTGAGCAATTTATTCCGAAGTCTTGCCGCCCTCGTACTGAAGAATTTCTTCCTAAGGTCCAATCTAAATCTATTCTCCTTCAACTTAAACCCATTTCCCCTTGTCCTGTCAGTGGACACTCTTGTTAAAAGTCCCTCCCTAGCCTTCCTATAGGTTCCCTTCAGGTATTGGAAGGCAGCTATTAGGTCCCCCCGAAGTCTTCTCTTTTCAAGATTGAACAATCCCAGCTCCCGCAGCCTGTCCTCATAGCAGAGGTGCTCCAGCCCCTGGATCATCCTTTTGGCCCTCCTCTGAACACGCTCCAACAGATCCATGTCCCTCTTATGGTGGGGGCACCAAAACTGTATACTAAAGAAAAATAACTTTGACATTTTGGGGATTCTGTAAAAATGGGCACCTGAACGGATTAAAAAATATGGCAGCGAAGTCCTATGCCAGTGTCTTCCCATTCAAACTGTTTGCTTGTACAGGAATTTCCCCATTCAGCCTCTCATCAAATCCTACAAGGACTGATGTCGAGTGGTATTTTTGGCTCAGACATCATCATTAGAGCATGAAACAGAAATATCTCCAAGTTTAAAGTGTTGGTAAGCATGTGGATGGAATAGATGTCAAAGGAAAATCTGATTTAGTCTCTCAGATTTGTTTGTTATACTAACCAGATTAACATGCAGACAGAAAAGTAAATGTATGTTTAATTCTGATTGCACCTGGGTGACATCTTTATAGTGCCAATTTTATATGGCTGTAAATATCCTTTGAGATTATGGATGTGCTTAATTTCTAGCCCACATCAATTTGCATAGCCTTTGACTGATTGAAGTAAACTTCAAATTTCTTCAAATTAAATGTAAACTTTAATTTGCCTTAGAATTTCCTAGAAAAAAATATCCTGGAAACTAATACTACATGAACCTCTATTTGAAAGTATTAACTGCACCAACAAATATCCAGGAAAATGACTTTTAATCTGCTCTGTTCTAAGTCAAACATAACTATAGTGACCCTACTGGACTCACAACAATCAGAAGTTAACTATGATACATCAAAAATATCTTCAGACTTCCTTCCTTTCCACCTACAGCTATGGACCTGATTATTATATCCTTAAAACTTGTCTGAATCTGTTGATTTTGCCAAAGAAACAGATTATGAAGCAATATTGAGTCACACCATATATCTAGGCAAGCTGTAAAATATAATTACAATTATGTGTTGACTCCTTGGTGAAAGAATGCAGTTATATATAACACGTAAATGGTATCAAAACTTAAAAAAAAGCACTAACAGAAACAGAGGTGGCAGTCATTTATATTTTTTTTCCCTTCTTGGATCAAGATGTTCACATAACTAAAAAGCCACATTTGCTCTTCTTTGGGTCGTGCGAGATATACTGGGAAAGAGAAACTTTGCTGGATGTGGCAATCTTCAGATAGTATAATTTGAGCATAAATTTATAAGCAATCTCTATGCCTTTCAGGCTGCTTTAATCTAGTTGTATTTGTACTCTGGTTCTTGTTTTTTAACTTTACCTAGCAAAAAGTCACTTTGCGTTATAGGATAATATAAGCTACAGAGAATGAATGCTTCTAGGGCCGGTTGCAGCCAGGTGCCACATACAGAGACAAACTGCCTGCTGACCCTAAGAAATTTGATATCAAGTCTCAGCTTCAGTGCCTGGTTTCTGGTTGCCCAAAAGGAGATTCCTTTCCCAAAGGCAAGTAAACGAAAAAAGGAGGATGCTTATGACTCAGGAGACAGCAGTGTATGTTGTAGGAACTCCTGGCTGAGGAAATGAAGTCCATTCAGTCTTTGTGTTGCCCTTCAGCTGGAAGAAAAATGGAGAAGGACATATATCAGTATGAAGCCTCATATTTCTAACACTCGGCCTGTGAGCTGAAATTCTCTCAGCAGAAATAGATTCATTTCATATAAGTGTGGGAAGGATTATGATTCCTCAGCTTCCATACCAACATTTGCTCTTCTGTATGTGAAGATATTTTTTTCTAGTTGCACTGTTTTATTGTACTCTACTAGTTTTTGTAATTCAAATCCTCAAAGGGTCTTGAGTCTGCAATAGAGAAATGTAAGACTACAGAATGAATTTCTGTGATAATTAAAAGTTTTGCAAGGAATGTTTTACCTGGCTATAGAACAAGGCTTGCCATTAAATCCATCACCGTTAAAGGAAGTCCTGGTCCTCCACTCATTCACGATCTACTATTCAAAATAGGAATGCTCTTTCTGGGATTGAGTGAACTTTTTGCCCTCTTTTGCTTCTTGTGTATTCAGAAATCATCCTTGAACAAATCTCCCTGAGGAAGAGTCCCATGTGATAGCAACCTGAAACTGAACCCTGGAATGAAATGTCATTTAAAATTAAATTACATATTTGTTTTTGAAATGTTGACTGATTAAATGCCTTAGGACTGCCAAGGTTCCCTTGTGTTGCTAAAATGATTCAGAAAAGTTGTGTTTATGTAACAGTCCAGTCTGGTCTGCCAGGAGAGCCCTCCCCAACCTCTTGCAGCCAGTGCTGCCACTCTGACTTTATCTGTTCATTTATATGTTGAGGAGCCCCCTGTTCCAAATAAAAGCGCGAGGCGGTTAGCATGGCGTAGGAAGGACTGTGACTGCTGGTGACAGATGTGGCACCAGAGGAATCTGTGTTGTTCTTGGCCTCAGCCACTTCCAGGCAGGAAAACAATAGCTTGTTTTCTTCCTTCATCTCACAACCCCCGGCTTTCAGGGCAGGAATTTCATTATACTTCGGATGGATGGAAAGGCTATAATCAAATGCCTGTGGCAGGTAGACAGGAAGTTTGCAATAGGATGTCAAAGCAGAAGCAGCAATTAAAGTTTTCAAGAAAAACAAAACTTTCAAAGTGCGCTTTAAGGAGCAGCACCTATTGTAACTCAGTCAGCACTCTTGGGGTTGATGGCTCTGCAGCCATCCCTGCTGTTGGGAGAGGAATGAGAAGTCAGAGAGATTAGCTATGTCTGTTGTGAAATACCAGGAACAAATTGCTTTGTGTTCTTAAACCACAATGTCGAATATCTGTTAAAATATTCTCTCAAGCAAAATAAGAGGTAGTAAACCTCAGTACTGAAACAGAAAAGAAAACCAGCCAAACAACAAAGCAATAGGGAGCACCTGGTTGAAAGTGAATGTTTCTGCAGGTGCTCATATCTGACTTTGAGCAGGGAGCCACAGTCTCTCTTGATGCTGTTTTACATCAGCATCCTCACAGACAACCCTCTGGAGGAAAAGGAGTTCTGCATCATCTGCTCTCGCAGCTCCTTATGAAGCACACCCGTGAGTTACTGGCTCTGCTGAAATTCCTCCAAAAGCCTGCTAAAATAAGAAAACACCAAAAAAGAAACTTAGTTTTCATTAGACTTTAAGTACCATATGATGGTGCACTTTCTATCACATGCCTAAGCAGCATGGAGGAGCCCATGACTGAAGGTCTGTAAACTTCTGCTGAGAGAAAATAATGCCAAATGTAGACATTTTGGATTGCAAGCATTTCTAACAGCAGTTCTGATGTAATAAACTTCTTTTTTTTTTAAAGTCAAATTTCATTTGTTTGAGTTTACAGTTTGGAAACCTGGAATGAAGAACCTGTGAGTTATTTAAATGTGAGCTGCCAGTTTTCATTAAAGAATGGGAAAACTTCTAAAAGTAACATAAACATTTTAAAGAGAAATTAACTCCCGTGTCTTGTTCCATATAGAGCTTTTCATTGTACTTCATAAGGATGATCTCGTAAGACCTAAGTCTGAAATCATGGATATGATTTGTGTTATGTGCCTTACAGCTCTGAAATATACTGCTGCCTATGTTTCTGTATAAGCAAAAATATAACAGCAACCTTACTCATCTAATCCTTAACAATCCTCTGGGCACTTTTTTATTAATTTCTGTCGCTCCTTAAAATATTAATCACTAACTATAACTAGGAGTGAAATGAGGCTCTGGTTGTTACAGACACATAGTCTAGTAGTGCTAAAATTGGCGTGTGCATCTGTACTTGCTCATTTAAGTAATCCCACCAAGGTCATCGCCGAGAACAGGAATGTGCTAAAAAGCAGTAAATACAAAACCAGTGTATTCTCATAAAATATCTTCCCTCTCTGGTTTGAATATACTTTCTGAAAAGGTACATTACGCGTTTACATTCACAATCACTTTTGCAAGTTTGGATATTAGCAATTGTAAATATAGTATTCAATTAGAAAATAACCATGGCCTTAACTTTCATGAAGAATTGACCCTTTCAGCCTGAAATCTTTCACCTACTCTGTAGTGGTGTCTCTTAAACTCTAATAAAATTTTTTTTAAAAAAAAAAGAAAAAAAAAGTTGCAATATCTTTTATTCCAATACAGAGTAAATATCTGAATATTCAAGTTGGTAGTCTAAAGCGCTTTCTTGTCTGCTTGTTTACCTTTATTGCTCCACAGGGATAAACTGGTTTACTTTAGTAGCTTTTACATTGTTTAGTCTGAGTTCTTGTGAAGTGATTCATTCTTAAGTAAACTGGTTAAAACCAATGCTTTTTTTTCTATTTTTTCTTTTTTTTCCCCAAAGCTTCCGAAAAGTCTTGTTGACCAGGAAATTTCTGAAGGGTTGGGTAAGGTTATGAAGTCAACAGCCTAAAGAGGAAACTGCTGCTGGCAGTTCTGGGTATATTGAGCAATTGCATTTTCGAGTAATCCTTGTTTGTTTTTAGCTTTTATGGTAACTTTTCATGAGGCTTCATGTGGCTAGTGTTTCCTGTATAGGGGCAAAACTTGGCTGAGAGATTTATTTTCATTTTTAAAATCCTTTCTTCTTTTGGAACCAGAAAGTAAGTAATAATTACTTCTGTAAACAAAATGATGCAGGAGTTCAACACTAAAAGTAGAGAAGTGCAGAGTACTCGTGTGCATGGATATAAGGAATATATGCACTTTTAGTCAGTAGTGATGGGAATTTGGCAAACGCTTTTCATTTTTCTCACATCCTTTTCCTTTCAGGATGTTCCCTTGGGACTTGCCCATAAAGAACTCCAGGCAAATTTCCCTGAAGTCCCCCACAACATTTCAGTTCGAATTAAAGTTTGGCACCAAGTCCAAGACCAATAGTGAATACTAGGATGGACTGCTCAGTACACACCGCTATTTATCAAGGTTACAAAAGTCAGTCAGCTTCCAATATAATGGAAATCTGAGATTATACTTTTATCTACCAGTTTCAAATAATTTAAATTCAAAGAACTATGCCAATGAGCATCTCTAAAATGCATGTGTGATAAAAGTGACCATTTTTTTGTTGTTTAAAAAGAACTAATTCTAATAGAATTTAAGAACTGAATAATTATTTTATTATTTGTGGATGTGATCTCAACTAAAGATAATCAGGAAGATATAGAAAAAAAGACAAATTAAATTCTCATATTGGTAGAAACTGTTCTTCAGAATTTTTAAGCTTTTGAATAAAGAAAATTAAGTCATGTTAAATGAAGAATTAGACTTCATAAAGGATGTGTCCATCACTGTGATCTTTCAAAAATTCCTTTGGCTTATAGGACAGGGAAAATGTGTGGCTTTGAAAATATTACCTTGTAGCTTAGAAAGCACTGGAATGAAACAGTATTTCCATATGGAAAAGTTCTGTCACTGGCGAGGCCTTGCAACATTCATCAATTCCTTTTCTTCTGTGAAAAACAAGAAGAAGTAAGGGAAGGTGATTGGTCTGAATAGCAGAGAAGGATAAGTGTAATGCCCCAAATAAGAAAGAAGTGGAACATATACTGCTATAATATGTACTCTGTTAAATAAGTACAGCCAAACTCAGTCTTCTGCAAGCAAAATGTTTTTAATTTCAGGCAAAATAATTAGGTTAGAAATCAAGGGGAAACAGTGACTCAAAAGAAAATATGACACCATTAAAAAGTGAATTATCGCTGGAAGAATTAAACTAGTTGATGAAACACAACTCCTGCAAGTGAGAAAATCCATCACTCAGGATGACAGCCCAAACGATAACACTTTCTGCCTGAGTAGGATTTATCTCTAATTAGGGTCTGCTTTCTCTGGAATTCCATTCAAGACAAAAGTCAGAAAATTTAGTAACTCGAACTGTTAAACTGCCATTTTGGACGTCTGTGACATATCTTATCACCATCATGACAACTGCCTGAAAATGTCTTTCTCAGCCTGCAGTTCTGTAGGTAGATATTCCGAAAATTATTTCTAAACTATGCTTCTGTCAAAATTTTTTTCTCATTCTCTTCCTAGAAAAGTTATGTATTCTTTATTCCTTAGAGTTTAGCTAACTAGTGATTAATACCCGGGGGAGGGGGAGGAAATAATCCCACAACTAGTATTTCATACTGATATTTCTGTCACTTATTTGATTATTAAAATCCTTTGAAGCACAACTGAAAAAAAAAGATTTCCAGGAGCCTTGTCAAACATGCTCTGACCCCTGTAAGTCACTAGTGAGCGTTCCAGCAGAGACTCTTGTGCACTCTCATTTTCAAAAGTATTACAGTGTGGCTGTGTTTGTCTCTGAAGTGTCGTAAATGGATTGACTGGAGCCTGGCAGGTTTGAACTGAACCCGTCCAGAGGACAGGGGCTGTGCACCGGCAGTACAGCAGTGCCAGGCATCATTGGTGGGGTTAGGAGAATGGTGCTGTGAGCAGGCATGGCTTTCTTTAACAGTATCCATTCTTGTTGCTCACGCAAAAGGACTGGCGAGGCTGTGAAAGGTGATGAAGAAAGGTCATCTCCTCTGCATATCCTCTTTCTGTTTGCTCCACCAATGCTTCCAACTCCCATGGAAACCAACAAGAGATGTCCGTTAGCTCAGAGCAGGAATAGAGCAGTGAGGGAAGAGTTAGGGGCTTATTTTTATCTTGTTTAATTCATCCCTGCTTGAAAACAAGTCTTCATCACATTGTATTTTCAGAACACTCCAACAGATAAATGCAGAACAATACAGGGAGGATCTGTCACTGGAGATGCATTCTTTAAGGATGGAAGAAAGTCTTTGCTTGTGTCCCTTTGCTGAGTGAAAGGATTACAGGATTAATCAGTGCCTGCCCACCTTGGAGGCTTACTCTTCTCTGTCTGACCATCTGTGTCTCCAGTGCCCATTTTACATGTGATTTCTATCATATTCTCTTTCCTGTAAGTGGTCATTTTTTTAAATTCTTTGCCATTCTTCATTGTACAAGCCGCACATCATGCAAGACAGTCAAAGCTGATCTCTGAATCTTCATACATGGAAGAGATAACAGTGCCATTATTTTCCTGTGACACGTCAGATTCTTTTATGGCAATCATCATTTTTCGAAGAGGAACTTGGAGAATGAAGCAAAAGGCATGAAAGTACACCATATCAGTCATGCTGCTAATGATTTAATCTCATAAAGTTTATACACTGGGGAAACTTAATATCAAGCTTTCTAGATGCAAAACACAAGAACTAAACATTTCCTAAAGATGAGAAGTAATTTTGGCAGGGAATAGAGAGAAAGGAAATTTTACCAGGCACCAGACTGTCTTTTCCCCTTTTTTTGAGGTAGCTGGAGCAAGGTCATTGGCAATTCTCACCGTGCTCTCAGCCACAAGTTTTTTTCTGTCATTTTTATGTGTGAGGAATTGTGTAGAAAACTGCCATTACTTGAAAACTAAACAGCTTGTCATTCTTGCTTCTAAAGCTGTCTGCTGTGTAAGCCATTGGCATAATCCACCTGTATGTCAAATTCAGGGATTGTGTTATAATAACTTTAGATACATGAAGATGCCGGGGACTGTGCAAAAATCTCTTTATTTTGCCAAAGTAAATAAATGAAGGGAAATCCCCGAGGGTAAGGGGTGAATGGAACAGATGTGATAGCTTTACTTCACATTCGCTCTGCTTCATACATCGGTGCCATGTAAGAGGTATAGTTTGAGTGTTGTTATACTTAGCCAATAGTCAGCAATAGCATGTGGGCAGCTGAATTTAAGTCATGTCAACCCTGAGGCTGCTGCAAATTATCCAATATGCTGCACTGAGGACAGTTTAAAAATCTCCTTTTGAATTGAGGCATATCAATCAAATGTAGCATCGCTGGAAAAGAGAATTACAGTTTCATCTTCTTGATCTTCTACCCTTTCTACCCTAATAAAAGTGGGATTTTTTTTTTTAACACTGCAAAACACAAAAGAGAAAGAAAGAAAAAAAAAAGAAATTGCCAACTGGCTGATTTCCAGTTTGCATGGGTATAACTGAACACAGAACCAGCCCAGTATTTGGCTTTATTTAGAAACACAGGCCTCTGTCCAGATCCCATTAAGACTGATGAAAAATGCACTTCATTGATTTCACTGAGAGTGGACTGAGCCCATTAAGAAAAATGAGTTTGGTGTCAGAGTAGTGCCAGTTTCTGTGTAAACTGGAAAGGATGTAATCATCTGTAGACCAAAAGAGCATATTTTCACAACTTTAATATAAATTCCAAACAAACACAGTTGTTGAAAATTAATTCAAAATGAAGCTAATGCCTTTGCACTAATCATGTTTTTCTTACTGTGTAACACTGCTGGAGGAGTACAATGTGTCTCTTGGTTATCCATCAAAAGGAAAAGAAGGTATTTGCAAAATCTGGGATTATATTCCCAACATAGTCAATAACTTTAAAGAGAAAAACATTTTCTGTGATAGACTTAATATATTACTCCTATCCCACAAGTCTAGGGACAAACAGATAAAGAATTCATACTGACACTAAATGGCTAATGTGAAGTTAACTCAAAATGACTGTTTTGCTCGGGGGGGAGAATAGCTGCACACTTGTGATTTAGAGCACCAGAGGGATTGAATTTGCCTCACGCTTACAGTTGGAGTCTCACAGGATGTTGTGTGTGTCTGCCATGGTGGGAAATGATTTTGTTCCTGGTAAAACCAAGGTCAAAGCCACTCATCGGAGTGCCCCTGACTCACCTCACTTGCAACATCACTCTGCACACATGCATGGTGCACGCCTACAGTCAGATATTTGCACAAAAACAATTTTTCGTAAAGATACCACCGCCGTATACAGTCCTAGGACCACTCAGAATTGCAGCACAGCAAATTTTCTGTTTCGCTCTGTACCACTTAGTAATGTCAATGTAACCCTAGTGCCCCTTAAAATAGGACTGTGTCTTCAACCGCCAGAGCGGAACGTGTCTAAAAAATGTCTCCAAATTGCATCAGTCTAATACTGAAGCCCAAATCTCAGCTCACTCCAATGCCTGTGAATGGAGAACTATACTTGGTCAGATTTAAGGAAAGTCCCAGTTTCTTAAAGAGAGCAAGCATCTATGTGCAGATACGTTACGAGAAAGGTCAGATTTTAGCATTATTCTGCAGAAACACAATGTTCTTATGACACACTGGGTTTAATAGCTTTTGGAGGATTTGTGGTCACTGAGGCACTGAAAGCAAGGTGAGTCTCCTGGAAGAGCTGGGGAGATTTTAGTAGAGAAAACGCTAACAGTAACTTCATTGCTGGGTCACCTCAGAAAAACACACCCCACAAAGAGGTTTGGCAGGGGCCCAAGCCTCTCTCCCCATTGATGTGGACAGCCACAGCTATCAAGTCAAAAGGAAGAAAGGTAAATATAGGGGATAGATTTATATTCCAGGGTCCTTTTTGGCAAGACTGGGGTTTTCCCTTTTTCCTTTTCTTTATCTTTTTTTTCCTTTCTATTCCTTTAAAAAAAAAAAAAATTATGTGCTTTTTTCCCCTTGTAGTTTTGGGAGTCTTTTTGGATTGGTTTTTTTTTTAAGTGTTTTGTTGTTTTTTTTTCTATCTAAATCAGATCCTAGCTAGAGTTCAAGTGCATTCAGGAGATGACAAAACCTGACCTCACTTCCGAGATGAATGTACTGCTGGGATGTATGAGTGTTGCAACTCTGTCCCAAGGCAAAGTCAAACAGCTTAGCTTTGTGTGGCTTTCCCATGGGACACAGGAAGGAAGCAGTGTTTTCAGACCTAGGAATCACTTCTTGCTAAAAATCAGTGGACAGCAGCACTGTCTCCCAGCAGATCTGGATGGGAGACGCCTGGGTGGAAAAAGCTGGAGCTGCTTTGGATGGCTGGATCTCCTTCCATATGATTGCCATGTGGTCAGAGCAGGCCAAGGTGTGGGCCAGGTTTGGGCGTTTTGACAGTCAAAGTTCAAACACAGCTCATATTTGGACTGACTCATCAGTAAACACCAGCGGCTAGTTTCACGGAAAAAATAAATCTTTTAAATTAAGATCTTTTATGTGGTCTATTTTCTGGTTAAACTGATAGATGGTTTTGGCTACGCTTCTTTACACTTCTATGTTTGCATTTGTTTATTTTCCACCACTTTAATAACAAAACTGCAGCTCTGAACTTGCGTTGTAAATAGCTGTCGGGCAACAAAGCTGTTTTGAGAGACAAGAAAAACAGTGATAAAAATTTGTTTAATCTACTCTGCCAATGATATTCCATAATAGAGCTCAAAATCCTGGTGCACATGAACTAGAAGGGAATGTTTTCATTAACTGTGACTGAGCAAGTACTGTCCATGCTTTTAAACTACTCAACAGGTCTTTTATTTTGTTTGGTTTGTTAGAAAAGTTCACTGGAGCATTTCAGGGGTAATGGTAACATGTTGCATAGAGTAATGTCAGTTATATGTGTCTTTTCCATTCTTACTAAATCACAACAATCTTCTCAGGATTTCTCTATTTAGCTGTGATCTGCATCTCTGTAAAGGTCTGAGATGAAGCACTTATTAGAGGGAAAGGTTCAGTTAATTTTAATGTCTTTAATAATGAAAACAGTAAGAGTTAAGCATTGTTACAGTGATCTTAAAATCCTATTTTATGCAAAAGGTCCAGTACCTGAAGTAGATTTGAGAAGACCATAGAAAAAGAGTCATTCAATTTTTGGAGTGATCGATCTCGCTACTGATCTGAAAATTCAGGGAATTCCCTTGTGAAAGTTAGCCACAGATTTAGAGACAGGAAGTGAGAGAAGAGGCCTACAAAAAATGCTGGAACTGTGAACCTGATGCTAATTCAATTTTATTAAATATCATGAAAAGAGAGAAAAGAACAAATATGAAATTCTAGAAAGGAAAAGGGCCTAACATATTTGTTTCATCAAATTGTATACACTTAAAAGATGAGGTGCTAAGAAGCTCACAGTATGGGCTCATCAAGACACACCAAGTCAACCATCCTTAGACAGCACAGCTAGCCTGCTCTGTAAGTGAGTAAAGTAGGTGCGAAATAACTTGACTTTAGCAAGGCTGGGCTTTGTTATATATCTCAGCATATTCAAACAAGGAAATGTGGTCTAGTTTGACCCTTATTAGTGCTAATTTAACCTCTTTATCTTCAGCTCTTAATTCGACATAACACCACAATTTGTTCCCTTTCCTTCAGGCAGCATTCCTGATACCCGGTGCACTTCAATCACTGGATTCAACTGGAAAGGTCTCTGTCTTGTGACTGCCAGCATAAACATCTAACCAAAGTGGTGTTACTCATCTCCTTTATGCCAGTTGTCTAAAACTATTTTATCTAGCAGTCCTTAATTCCAGTCGAGGCTTCACTTATGAGACCACCCAGGCAGTTTGGAACCGGGTCCCTCGTGCTAGCAATGGGTGAGAGAGCCCTGATATCTCCCACATGCTCTGCGTTAGTTTCCAGACCCTCGTGGAAGAATCAGAGAGTGGGATTGGGCTGTTTGACAGGAGTCATTAAGATTAGATTAGAGCGGGTGCCAAGAGCCTGGACAGGGAAACTCCATAATAGGAACTGAGTGAGGAAAGTAGTGAGGCCACAGTGACTGAAGCAGAGACTGAAGTAAGGACAGTTTTGGCAGTGGACAAAGTCCAGACAGTCTGGGATCAGACACATCAGGGTCTATCTGAGGATGCATGCTTGAAACATGTAGATGTACAGG
Organism: Apaloderma vittatum; assembly: GCF_000703405.1. Taxonomy (NCBI): domain Eukaryota; kingdom Metazoa; phylum Chordata; class Aves; order Trogoniformes; family Trogonidae; genus Apaloderma; species Apaloderma vittatum. Next base: position 32,312 of record NW_009705211.1, read on the forward strand.
CTGGAAACAGCTCTGGGCAGCAAGCAGCTGTGTTTGTGTCGCATCACGCTGCAGGATGCAACTGCAGTGAAGAATCATGGCAAAACATTTGAGAAAATGTTGAATGACAGCAAAACATCACCTGTGATCTGCTGTCCTGAGTTCCGTGGCTGACATATAAGTTGAGGAGTGTAACTGCAACACTGATGGAATCATAGAGTCATGGAATCATAGAATGTCTTAGCTTGGAAGAGACTTTAGAGGTCATCTAATCCAACCTCCCTGCCATGGGCAGGGGTGCCCTTAACTAGCCCAGGTTGCTCAAAGCCTCATCCAAACTGGCCTTGAGGAAGAGGCCATCCACAACCTCTCCGGGCAGTTTATTCCAGAGTCTTGCCACCCTCGTACTGAAGAATTTCTTCCTAAGATCCAATCTAAGCCTATTCTCCAGCCCACTCCAGCCTTTCTGTAAGTTCCCTTCAGGTACTGGAAAGCAGTTATAAGGTCCCCCTGGAGTCTTTTTTTCCCCAGGCTGAACAATCCCAGTTAGCTCAGCCTATCGTCATACCAGAGGTGCTCTAGCCTCTGAATTATCTTTGTGGCCCTCCTCTGAACTCATTCCAACAGATTCATATCCTTATGATGGAGATACCAGACCTGGACACAGTATTTGAGGTGGGATCTCACAAGAGCAGAGTAAACGGGGAGAATTACCTTTCTCAACCTGCTGGCCACACTCCTCTTGATGCATCCCAGGAGAGAGTTGGCCGTCTGGGCTGCATGAGCGCACTGCCAGCTTCTGTTGAGCTTCTCATCTACCAACAACTCCAAATCCTTCTCTTCAGGGCTACTTTCAACCCACTCTGAGCCCAGTTTGTCTTTGTGCCTAGGACTGGCCCGACCCAGGTGCAGGACCTTGCATTTTGACTTGTTGAAGCTCATGCAGTTTGCACTGGCCCATTTCTCAAGCCTATTAAGGTTCCTCTGGATAGCATCTCTTCCCTCAAGTGAGTCCATGGCACCACACAGCTTAGTGTCATCGGCAAACTTGCTGAGGGTGCACTTAATGCCATCATCCATGTCGCTGACAAAGGTGTCAAACAGCACTGGACCCAGAACAGACCCCTGAGGAACTCCACTTGTCACTGGTCTCCATGTGGACATTAAGCCATTGACCACAACTCTTTGAGTGCGACCACCCAGCCAGTTCATTATCCACCGAGTGGTCCATCTGTCAAATCCGTGTCTCTCCATTTAATGAGATACCTGAGGTCAGAGCTGACAGATAGAGTCAGGTAAGAGAGAAGGCAGGCAACAGTTGAGACTTCACACTGCACCCCAACATGTGTGGGTAATCTCTTAATACACAAAGGTCTTGATTCCCCTCTGGCAACCATGACCATAGAGGAGGCTGGACAGAAATCTCCTTTCCAGGCAGTTCAGGCAGTGGTGCAAGACAAA
>NW_009705211.1:33844-39402 GCF_000703405.1 Apaloderma vittatum
ACCCCTGAGGAACTCCACTTGTCACTGGTCTCCATGTGGACATTAAGCCATTGACCACAACTCTTTGAGTGCAACCATCCAGCCAGTTCTTTATCCACCAAGTGGTCCATCTGTCAAATCCATGTCTCTCCATTTTAGAGACAAGGATGTCATGTGAGACAGTGTCAAATGCCTTGCACAAGTCCAGGTAGACAACATCACTTGCTCTTCCCATACCAATCAGAGCTGCAACTTTGTCATAGAAGGCCACCAAATTAGTCAGGCATGATTTGCCCTTAGTTAAGCTATGCTGGCTGTCACTGACCACCTCATTATTTTTCACATACCTTAGTACAGCTGCCAGGAGGATCTGCTCCATAATTTTACGTGGCACAGAATTGAGGCTGACTGGTCTGTAGTTCCCTGGGTTTTCTTTGCTTCCCTTTTTAAAAATGGGAGTTATGTTTCCTTTTTTCCAGTTTGTGGGAACTTTACCAGACTGCCACAACTTCTCAAATATGACGGCTAGTGGCCTAGCAACTTCAGCTGCCAATTCCTTCAGGCCTGATGGGTGTATCTCATCAGGTCCCATGGACTTGTGCACCTTCAGCTTCTCTAGGTGTTCCTGGACCTGATCTGCTCCTACACTGGGTGGTTTGTCACTCTCCCAGACCCAGCCAATGCCCTCTGTGACTTGAGTGGTGTGGCTCAAGTGGTTATCAGTGAAGACTGAAGCAAAAAATCATTGAGTACTTCCGCCTTCTCCATGTCCTCTGTAACCAGGTCACCTGTATCCCCTCAGAGAAGCCCCACATTCTCTCGTTTTTCTTTTTTCTCTCTCTGTTATTTTTAATGTCCCTGGCCAGATTTGATTCTGTCAGGGCTTTAGCTTTTCTAATCTGGTTTCTAGTTTTCCAAGCAATCTCCTTGTAATCATCCCAGGTTACCAGTCCTTGCTTCCACCCTTTCTGTATTCCCCTTTTGTGTTTGATTTTCGTGAGGAGTTCCTTATTCAGCCATATAGGTCTCCTGGCATTTTTGCCAGATTTCTTCCTCTTACAGTTGCAGTGCCTTTGAGCTTGGAGGAGATGATCCTTGAAAGTCAATGAGCTTTCCTGGCCTCCCAATCCCTCCAGGACTTTGTCTCATAGTATGATACCAAGGAGGTTCCTGAGGAGGCTAAATTCAGCTCTTCTGAAGCCGAGAGTTTTGAGCTTGCTGAGCGTCCCCTTCTTGCTGCCCTTAGGATCTTAAACTCCACCATTTCACGGTCATTGCAGCAAAGGCTGCCCATGAGCTTAACATTGCCCACCAGCCCTTCCCTATTGGTGAGAACAAGGTCTAGCATGGCACCTCTCCTCGTTGGTTCTTCTATCACTTGGAGGAAGAAGTTATCACCAATGCATTCCAGGAATCTCCTGGATTGCTTATGCCCTGCTGTGTAGTCTCTCCAAGTGACGTTGGGGTGGTTAAATTTCCCCATGAGGACCAGAGCTTGTGAACAAGCAGCAACTCCTATTTGTCTATGAAGGGCCTCGTCCACTTGGTCCTCCTGATTGGATGATCTGTAGCAGACCCCCACTGTAATGTCTCCTACCCTTCCTTTCACCCTGGCCCACAGGCATTTGGTCTTTTCATCATCCCTTGCCAAGTGGAGCTCCATGCATTCTAGCTGTTCATTGACATAGAGGGCAACACACCCCAACTCGTTTCCCCTGTCTGTCCTTCCTGAAGAGTTTATATCCTTCTAATCTGACACACCAATCGAAGGAGTCATTTCACCATGTCTCCATAATGCCAATTAGATCGTAGCGCTGCAGGCACACAAGCATCTCCAGCTGCTCTTGTTTATGCCCATACTGTCGGCGTTAGCACAAGAGCATTTGGGCTGAGCCCCTGATGAAGTACCTGAGGCCCCTGACGAAGTACAGTTGCACTTCAGCTGGGCTAATGGTTTTGCTCTCAATGTTGTTATGCCTTTCGCAGGGTCGTCTTCATTTTTATGATATAGTTGTAACCCCTTTCCCCTTCATATCTAGTTTAAAGATCTCTCAATGAGCCCCACCAGCTCATGATCCAGGATCCTTTTTTCCCTTACAGTCATCTGAATCTCATCTTCTTTCAGGAGGCCAGGTGCTGTGTAGACCTCCCCAAGTTTGAAAAATTCAAATTTGGACTTTTTCACCACCCTTTAAGCCAAGTATTACTTTCGTGAGTTTTTTTGAACTTCTCAGTATTTTTCCTTGCAATTGAAGGAATTGAAGTAAGCACAACCTGCGCATCCTATCCTTGTAGCATTTGCCCTAGTGCCTTGAAGTCTCTTTTGATTGCCTCGGTTTGATTCTCTTCTACCTCATCATTGCCAATCTGCATTACTAGAAGTGAGTAATAATCAGAAGGCTTCATCAGACCTGGGAGCTTCCTAATAACATCCTTAACCCGGGCCCCAGGGAGGCAGCAGACTTCCCTGTGGGATGGATCAGGTCAGCATATGGGGCCTTCTGTTCCCCTGAGAAGGGAGTCTCCTATGACAACTACCCTTCTTTTTTTTTTTTTAACAGCAGAATTCCTAATATGTGAAGCAGACTGTCTTACTCTGGGGAACCCAGTGGATGGTTACTCTGCATTCTCATTTGCCTGGCTCTCAAACTCCAGTGCCCCATATCTGTTGTGCTAGGGCAACTGGGAAGGCGAAGGAGGCTGGGAGGATATTTGCCTGCCTCTCGGAGCAGGGACTGTTATCCGTTCCCTCGACTTTTCTTAAGGCCCCTTCCTTCAGCCTGATGACAAGAAGGGAGAGGATTGTCTGCTTCTCAACAAGCCTCCACTTGTTGCATTTGCCTCAGGGTATGGTTCCACCAATCTATTTCATTTTCACATTGTCTGATTCTTCCTAACCTTTCCACCTCCCACCTGGCTGAGCAAACCATTGATGTGTTCACACCACAGACAGGTGGTTTCACTGCCTCCCACCAGAACAAGTGCCAAGGGCAGGCACTCCCTGCAGCTGGACACCTGTACCACTGCATGTTTTCATGGGACCTTGATCTGAGTTGCCACATTTCTTCTGGCATTGGCTTTTGGCTGTGTTATTACCATGCTGGGTCCTCTTCTGGGAGGGCAATGCCCACTCGTTGAGATCACTGCCCAAGCCAGGAGGGACAAGTTATCACCCATGCACTGCTCACTGAGTTCCTGAGTGCTCTGCACACGTGCTCCTGCACACATTTCCTCTGAGACGGCCTCAGACACAAGAGCTGCTGACTGTAGTTAGGTCTCTACACTCTCCTCAGGCTTCCCTGGCTCCAGGAACCCCCTGTTTGCCTTGATGTAGGCACAGCACTAATCGTTCCTGCTGTCTTACTCGTTGACTAATTTGGTTCTCCCCTGTGTATTCCTAGTTTGATTTTGAGACCAGTTGTCTCCAATGCATTTTATTTATGCTATTACTTTTCCAGCAGGACACCTCACCCTCTGCATCTAGGCCGTTAAGTGGGCAGTGAATGATGGTAGTAATTCAGAGCCTCCAGATTTTCACTGACTGTAAGGAGCTAGACCAGAGGACCCACCAGAAAAGAGGCCTCCCTGGATATTAGGGAAAGTTGGTGGAAATTATAAATGCTGCAAAACTCATTAGAGATACATTTCTGTCAACATTGCTGCCAGCAGATATATATAAAGACTATGGTGGCTGTCCTTACATCACTGCACAGTTTGCTAACCCAAGACCTTTCTTCACAAACTGATCTCTCACTGAGGCAGTCAGTGCCGATGCAGGTGTTGTTCGACAGCAGAGCAGGAGACTGTGGTGTACAGGAGGTGTTCCTGAGCCAGGGAAACCCCAGGGATGCACAAAGACCAGCCAGGAACCAGCAGCTCCCACCAGAGAGAGCAGCTGACAAGGCCTGGGCAGGGCCAGGGGCAACGGCTGCCACGCCCCACTCCCACAAAAGGTGGCCCTGGGGAGCACCAGGGAACAGGGAAAGGCTGTGGTGCAGGTCTCCAACTGTGGGAAGTGCCTGGACCTTTCTCTTCAGGCAGGGACGGGCGGTGGGGCTGCCTGCAGAATCTGTGATAGGGTGGAAGGACCTCCTGCAGCAGGTACTGCAGCAGGTAGCTGATGTGAGAAGGCTGCACAGCATCAGGTGGACTGAGAAAGAGTTAGACAGTTGGTTCAACTTCCCAAGTATCTGCAGATACAGCAGAGAGGGAACAATCCTGGAGGTCTCTGGAATGTGTGGAGGGTAACTTCCTCATACAGCTGGCAAGTGAACTGACCAGGGAATGTGTCCTGCTGGACCTCCTGTTTGTGAACAGAGAAGGTCTTGTGGAGGATGTGGTAGTTGGAGGCTGTCTAGGGAACAGTGACTGTGTAATAATTGAGTTCTCTATTCTTAGAGATGTTAGAAGGGGGGATAGCAAAACTGCCACTTTGGACTTCTGAAGGGTGGACTTTGACTTGTTTAGGAGGTTACTTGACAGAAACCCTTGGGAGTCAGTTTTGAAGGGTATAGGAGTCCAGGAAGGCTAGACACTTTTTAAGAAGGAAGTCTTAAAGACACAGGAGCAGGCCATCCCCACGTGCCATAAGATGAGCTGGCAGAAAAGAAGACCAACCTGGCTGAATAGAGAGATCTGGCTGAAAAATGAGGAAAGAATTAGAGCTTATGTCCTCTGGAAGAGGGGACAGGCCACTCATAACGAGTAAAAGAATGTTGTTAGGTTACACAGGGAGATAATTAGAAGATCCAAAGCCTAGCTAGAAGTTTATCTGGCTTCAGAGGTAAAGGACAGCAAAAAACAAGAGAAAGACCAGAAGAGTCTCCATCCTCTACTAGACTCAGGAGGAATATGGTAATGAAAGATGAGGATAAGGCTTAACACTTCCTTTGCCTCAGTCTTCTGTAACAGAAGCACTTTCACTAAGGAAAGCCAGTCCCCCAAGCCAATAGACAGGGGCCAGAAGCAAAATGTACTCCCCACAATCCAGGAGGAGATGGTCAGTGACATGCTGCTCAACACTGATGTACACAAATTTATGGGGCCAGATGGGATTCACCCTAGAGTGCTGAGAGAACTGGCAGGAGTGCTCAGGAAGCCACCATGAGTAGTGCTGTCTGACTGGGGATGTGCCAGCTGATTGGAAGGAGGGATGATCCAGGAAATTACAGGCCTGTCAGTTTGTTTTCAGTGCCAGGGAAGCTGCTGGAGCAGATCATCCCGAGTCCCATTATGCAGCACATGCAAGAAAACCAGGTGGTCAGGCCCAGTCAGCATGGGTTTGTGAAGGGTAGGTCCTGTTTAACAAACCTGATCTCCTTCTATGACAGGGTGGCTTGCTTGTTGGGTGAAGGAAAGGCTATGGATGTTGTCTACCTGGACTTTGGTAGGGCATTCGACACTCTTGCCCACAGCACTCTCCTAGAGAAATTGACTGCGCTTGGCTTGGATGGTCATATGCTTTGCTGGGTGAAAAACTGGTGAGATGGCCAAGTCCAAAGAGTTGTGGATGACAGAGTGAAAGGCAGTTCGTGGCCGGTCACGAGTTGTGTCCCTCAGGGCTCAGTACTGGGCCCAGT
>NW_009705212.1:0-791 GCF_000703405.1 Apaloderma vittatum
GCCAGATTTTGACAGCTCCTTTCCTTTTTTCTTCCTTTTTCTTTTTCTTTTTTTTTTTTTTCCCGAAAGTCACAAAGTAATAAAAACATCCCTGAGCAGTAGGTGCAGGTGCCGCCATGGCTCTAATAAGCGTGCACGGAGGCTGGAGGTTGGGATCTTCGCCAGGACCAACATCAAAGGAACTGTCGTCCTCCTCCGGATCCCCAGCTCTCAGCGTAATTCCCTCATAGCTACTCCTCAATCCTTCTTGCAAATCGGTGAGATTAATCGGGCTAGTCTGTACCGCAGTTTCAGTTTGAAAGGACAAAAGGTTCACACAACTCATTTGAATTGCAGTCTCTTTCTGCAGTGTAGGTGCTAAGTCGACTAAACCATTAGTGAGCTCAGTAGCAGCAGCATTTTCACCAATATCTGCTGAATCGCCCGTGGTGCTTGCCACGCTGCTCTCAGAGCCAGCATGAGTAGTGCACGGTTTCAGTGAGCGCAGTGCTGCAATGCAGATGTAGCAGCTGCACGTTCAGCTTTCCTATTTGTCAAAGTTTCAATAACTAGTCTCCATGCAGTGGAAAAGCGACCTGCTTCCCTGGATCCGGACCGTATTTCGTCCCACAATACATTCTCTATCTTCTCCCAGGTAGCCACTGTAAAGGGTTCACCAAAAGAAGGGAGCATATCTCTTTCCAAAAAAAAAAGGATGAATTTGCTGCGATCGTGTCGCGTTTTGCCCCATTTTTGTCCCCCGGCCGCAGTCCTCGTTCTCTTTTCTCCGTTGAAAGGCGAGGATGGACGCA
>NW_009705213.1:0-35748 GCF_000703405.1 Apaloderma vittatum
CTCTCTTACTTTCCTGCTTAGTTCTTGGCTCTAACAAATTTATGATACTGAAAAAACCCTACAAAAATAATGGAGAGCTAGTCTCTGTCTCGTCACTCTCCAGAATCAAGGAGCTGATCTAGGATACTTTAGTATAATTACACTTTGACTAAAATAATTGCGGCTTACACTAAAAGCAAAACATCTTTAAAGAGTTAAATGACATTATGGCCTTTTTGAAAAGAAAAAGAACTAAGCATATATTTAAATAAATGTAATGTTGACATAGCTCCATGGTTTTCACATCAACAGTTTGCTTTGGCTATAAATAAGGGTTAAAAATCACATTGTTTAAGGAAGTGTTTTTTCTACAATAAAATCAGCAACCTCTAGTAACTTTAACATATAGCTCACTGTAATAGGAAGTGGCAACCGGTGCCGAATATTTTATTTAATTTTATTGATCTTTGACATATAGTAAAAAAAAAGTTTTTCTAGGAGATCAAATGAAAAAAATCTGAAATTATATTTTACAGTAGTTTTGCATATATCAACTGACAACACTAAACCAAAACTCCTTACATATTCATTAACCCTTGAGCTACTCATTTTTCATGTAAGTCTCAGGCAAGACTCGTAAGACTCATTCATGTATTGTTAATAATAGTTACAGAAAGGTAGACTTTCAAATTACCTTTTCTCTCCCTAAATTACTGCAAGGAGAGTGTAAAAGGAGCATGTGAAGAATACTGTATGATTTTCAGTGGCATATATTTCAAATCAGTGATCCTTTCATATCAAATGCTGAATAACAAGTCCTTGATCTGTAACTGGGCAAGTCTATCCCAGGCTTTTCTACCCATTGATTTGTCTGCCTGCTAAGAAAAGGCAGAAAATGGTTCTGCTGTATCTTTTAAGTTCTCCAAAGAGCTAGGAGACACAGTAGTTGGTGTAATCACTACTGCAAGGAAATAAGATGCCTTTTCTGCCTCATCCGATTACATGTTTTTTTTGTGGAGCCCTAAAACCTGAGATACACTGCCTTGTGATTCTTGTTCACCTGAATCTTGCACTAATCAGTGGAGACCAGAAATTATGTCCTTGAGAAATTCGATGTTCCTAAGGAAAGAACACACCTAGAGATTATTCCAGAAGCCATATGTATGTGTCTGGACAGACGGGCACATTTGGAAGGCAGTCACTAGATATTGCTATTGTTTTTTGTGAAATCTCTAAGCTGTCTCCTATTGAATTAAAACTTCTTGGACAAATTAGGACACCACTTGCAAGTGAGAAAAAGATAGTAACTCCCTTTGAACTTTAAGCAAAGGATTCTTAAGCAAAGGTTTCATAACCTTCCTGAAAACATCACTCCTTCTGACAGAGAACTTCCATCTTTGCCTGGAGAAGGAAGTTCTCATATTTCTTGTATATCTTTTATGCCACCTTCTCAAAATCTTGTGTTTAAGGTTGCAAGTTGTGTTTATCTTCTGCAGAGCATTGATTTTCTTACCGATGAGATTCTACACAACTCTTTTTGAAGTTTTGATCATGAGAAGAGTGAAATACCAATGCAACTATTCTCATGAAGAAGTAAATACCATTTACTCTCATTATACACCACTTCAAGAAAACTGAATAGGGAGAAAAAGACAAACAACAAAGGAAAAAATATTCTTACTGGAACTGTCCACTCTACCTGAATTCACGAACCTCCATTTCTCTGCTTCTCCACCGAACCCTCTTTTGTCCTCTAACTCCTCCACTGAATGGGCATCATGTGTCTGTTGAACAGTGCAGAGAATATAGAGGAAATTGTAAGAATTGTGAATGGAAAAGTAAAAATATGAAATGAAAGCTTGTCTGAACAATTTAGCAAGTATTTTCTAATTAATATCAGTAAGTATACAGGGCAGTTCTCTCTTGCTGGGCATAACTGAGTTAATAGTTATGGATTAAATGAAAAATAAACTTTAAAAAGAGTTAGAAAAATAATAATAATGTGTCTGACTTGACATCTGCAGCTCTAATACTATCAGTATTAAAAAGAGACTTAAAAAAGATCTACAGAGAAGTTAAGGTTAAGAACTACTTAGCTGTTTATCACCTTTCTTACTGAGTATTGCCATATTTCTGGCTGGTTGGGTGTGCGTTTATGACTGAAGTATGTAGCATATCAACTGTTTTCACAAAGTGTATTTATAAAATACTTCTAACAGCTTATAATGGATTTTTTTTTTGATAAAAAGAATAATCCATCAACGCAACAGGGAGAAAGGAAATGAGAGAAAACATTTGTTCAGAAAGGTTTTAAATGATGCCATTTGTTCATGAAAGCAGGTGGGTTTTTTGTTGTTTTTTTTTCCCTATTGTTTTGTCTACCTTCTTCCAGGAGGAGGATCAAATCAAGCAACTACATAGCAAAAAAAAAGAATACATTGCTTCACAGTTCACATATTACTCAGGAAATGGCAGGGGATGATTTGAAAAATTGCTGAGCTCATGTGACAACAACTGGAGTCCACAACTACTGTACCTTGAACATGACAGGATATACTGCAGTAAAGGTTCTGAAAAAGTATATTGTCAGCATATCAAGTAAGACACTCCAAAATAGAAACTTTTGGTCTTTCTCTGCTTAAACTGTCCATTTTTAAGATGGGGAATATAGACAAATACTTTACAGAAATACTGTGAAAATACATCCATTATTGTCTGAGGCATACTTGGTTACCATAATGACACATACTACAATTCTCCATGAGATAATTACTTATTCAAAGTCTAGAACAAATTCACAAATAGCATGCAAAAACTGTGATGATCTACGGAACATAGTACAGCTTCTCACTGATGTACATCCACCCATTCAGGATGCAGGAGATGTGGGAAAATGATCTGAGGACAGTTTTTCACACGTACAAATTTTCACAGATGGCTAAACAATTTTGCTGTAACTCACGCAATAGTAACAATGAGGGAAAACTGAAGAACAGAACAAAGAGATCTTACAGAGTGTAGAGAAAGAGAAGGAACTGATTAAAAAAAAAGAAGAAAGAAAGGAAGAAATCTGGAATATACTCTATGCTTAGCTTTAAGTCAAGCTGCACTCAGGAGAAATAATTGTGAAACTCATACAGTTTTTAGATTCTAAAAGAAAAATAAAATAATGTCTAGAATGTAGCTCTTTAAAATACCAATAAAGCACGGTTTTAGGCAAGTTTTTCTGCTAGACTCTCCTTATCAGTAAAAAGTGATCAGTGATCCCAACTTTGGTAGAGCTCTATGCATTATTTACTAGAATGATGTGGGAGTGAAACTTTAAAATGAAATATGTACAATAGTCCACACATGCTTTTGCCTATGAAAATGCCAGAACAAAACAAAAATTATTTCTTTTTAGGATTACAGAGGTGAGTGTGCCAAATTACACCTGGGTAACTTTAACTTGCAATTTTATAGTAATTTTTCTGAACAAGACTCAAATATTTGTCCCTGGAATCCCAAGAATATTAAGTTATTGTGCCAGCATGACATAAAATATGTTGGTATTTTACTCTTAAAGAACTATGAAAACATAATTAAATATTAATGAATGTATTTGATATTATTATACATATGTCCCATGGTATAGTATCTGCCTTTAAAAATTCTGTTTGGAAGTGTGCTCTGCCCTGTGGACAGCTGTGACTATCAAATTCAATGCCTGCAGCACATTTGCTGACCTTCAGCAAGCTCTAACTTTTTTATGTTGCAACATTATTTTGTTTTATTATTTTACCCGAAGAGAGCAGTCTGTGATCAGCAAAGAGATGCTTTTATCTTAATCATTGATCCCATATTCATAAATATTCAGATTTTCAGTCTCCCAGGAACACCGTTCTCTATTTCTTGGTATCGACAAAAAGCAATGAAATAATTTCAACCAAAACTCAATATACTAAAGCTGATAGTCCAGTTATATTAGTAGCATAAAATCATTTTAATTTGTGTTTGTTTAATTCTGTGCAATTTTAAGCTTACATTCTACAAAGCTTTCCCATTAGGTGTAGCTCCATTTAATTCAAGAGGAACACTTACAGTGTCAGGTCTTGAATTTGCAGGATCTAAAGGGAAGCATTTCCTTTAGTCTTACTGTCAGGTTTTGGTAGAGTTGACCTGTCATTAAACATGTCAGGAAACAACAAAAAAAAAAGTCAATACACACACACAAAAAAATCAAACAGAAGCCTGATGCCAATCTAAAACTGGAATAATGTCATTAAATTTAATGAATTAAAACTGGTACTTAGAAAAAAAATCTGTACATAATGTCTTAGACGGGAAACAGAGAAATTAAAGCACTTTGAAAATCATCTACATAGAAGATATGAGAATGTAAATGGTCTTTATGATGTAGTGAATTCAGCAAATTAGCTTCAGGTCAAAGGCCTTCAATTAAGCATTGTTATAGAATAAGCTATGTATTTTTTTTGCGAACATAGGTACATTAAAATGAGAATGGCTGAAACATGACTATGAGTTTTATAATCTCTTGCAGAGAGATCAAATTACACATTTTTACAATTTCTTCCTTCCTTTCTGTTATTTTCACACAAATACAAAGAAGAGAACCAATTGAAAACTTAAAAAGAATATAGAACTATAGATCATATATATATACATGTAAAGGACCTATCAGGACATATTGAAAATCTTTAAACTAGATTTGAATTGGAAAAGAGAAAACCAGGCTTACTCAGCGCTGCACAGAATGGCTATAAACTCTTCAGAAGGGATAGGCAAGGAAGGGGAAATGGTGGAGTAGCTCTGTATTTTAAGGAGTGTTTTGACTGTCTAGAGCTTAATGATGGTGGTGATAAGATTGAGTGTTTATGAATAAGAATCAGAGACAAGGTCAACAAGGCAGATATCATGGTAAGAGTCAGTTATAAACCACCTATTGTGGTTTGATCCTGCTGCCCAGGCTGACAACAAAGAAGCATGCAGCCAGTCACTCACTCTTCCTCTCATCCCGGTCCCATTAGGAATGGGGAGGGAGGAAATTCAACTAACAAGGCTCAAGGGTTGAGACTAGGACAAGGAGGGTTCATTCACCACTTATGGTCATGGACAAAAACCAGAGTAGACTTGGGGAGAAAACATAAATTTATTTTACCACCACTAGTTAGCAACTAGCTCAGAGTAGGATAGTGAGAGGAATACATAAGTAAATACAGTAAGTAAATACAATCTTAAATACACTTCTCCTGCCACCCCTTCCTTCTTCCCAGCTACCTCCTCTCCTCCATTGGTGTAAAGGGAGGCAAGGAGTGGGGGTTGTGGTCCATCTGGCCGTGGCTCATTGTCAACAGCAATCCCTCCCTCTTGGGAAAGAGGACTTCTTGTAGTATTTGCCTGCTGCCACATGGCACCCATCTCATGGGAAGAAAACCTCTCCCTCCATATGAGTTCATCCCACTAGTGTGGTACCGACCTTGGGATTGCAGATTGGTTTGAGCATGTCCTCCACTCCTGCATGGTCTCTCTGCCCCCTGTCATGGCCTTTTCCACACGCCGCTGCATCCTGGACATTGTCACCACTGTCTATCTCCTCAGTTCTTGATTATCTCCTTGTCGTCTCACTCATACCAGGACTCTGGGGAAACATTCTACTCTGGCACCTTTCATCCTCCCCTTTCTCACTGATCATCTTCCTTTGCTTTCCTCTCACCTCCCTCTTCTCCAAATGAAAAAGCTCCCCAACATAAAAGAAAGAACAGAAAGAGATAGTGAAGGAGATAGAAAAAAAGGGAGGAAGCGGTCCAATAGGGTCCCCTTGAAAATGCTTTGATCACAGAGGCACTGATTGTCCTAGCCTTGGCCAGAGGCAGGTCTGACAATTACCTTGGACTGGGGGAGGCTTTCAAAGTTTTGCAAGAGTGATCTCCCACAGTCCTCGCCCTGCTACCAGAATTCCTGCCAGATTCAAACTCATGACACCACCCAATCAGGACGAAGAGTCAGATGAAATATTCAATAAGGAGCTTGTTGAGGACTTCAAGCAAGCTAGATGTTGGTCTCTTCTCCAAGCAATAAACAATAGAAAGAGAGGAAATGGCTTCAAGTTGCACCAAGTGAGGTTCACATTGTATACTAGGAAAAAATTCTTAAGTGAAAGAACTGTCAAGCGCTGGAACATACCATCCAGGAAAGTGGTTGAGTCACCATCCCTGAAGGTATTTAAAAATATATGTAGATGTGGTGCTCAGGGACATAGTTTATTGATGGACCTGGCATTGCTAGGTTAATGGTTGGGCTCAATATTCTTAAAGGTTTTTTTCCAATCTAAATGATCCTGATGCTGTTCTATGATTTTATTTTATGTATTTTTATTAAAATTTCTTTATAATTTAAGTCATGAGAACACTCTATTGTCAAGTGCTAGTGAAAATAAAAAGGCAGATGTACATTCTTAAATTTAGGTGTTTCAGATTATGCAGTCACTTGAATACCAGGATATTGCCTGAAGTTGGAAAATTATGCTTATCTCTACTTTGGTTCAAATTATTTACGTTGCTGTAAAATTTTAGTCCGGGCTATGAGAGAGAAGGAAAGGACTTACCACACTACAAATACTTTGAATCTTTCATATTATATTTCTAGATGTTGTTGTACATAGTTGATATAGGTAACACTTTTCCTTCATTAAAAATTATGTGAGAAGCATTACAAATTTTAAATTATTAAGGTTGTAATCATCTTGAGTATCTTAAATGTTTGAGGTAAAGGATTTGTGCCTCTTTTGTAAAAAATTTTTGACGGATTTGTGACACATTTTATATTTGTCAACGAGGAGCAAAGTAGATTTTATAGAGTAATTAGTAATGCAAGTTGTTAATTAAAACAAAAACTTTGAGCACCAAGTACATCTTGTAGTGAGTGGACTAACAGTGGTTCAATAATCATAAGAGACTTTATTTGCCAATAACTCTAAGTAAATCAACTTATTTATAGAATTTTCTTTTTTGTTTTGTCAGTAGATGTGTTATGGTTGTGAAGTCAAAAGAACTTAGACAATACTTCTTCTGATAGTATTCTTTACAGGAAAAAAAATCGTAGACATTTATTGCACAATCTGCAAAATAAAACCAAACCAACAAAACTGTTACCACCATGAAGAACAAAATGCTGAATTGTAGCCTAATCCAAGAAAGCAAAACATTCTCTCTTTAGTGTGATGCAGTTACTAGCATTTTTAAATCACTTTAATAATTAAAACCCAGGTCTGTTTGTCTGGGGTTTGTTTTGCAAAAGATACCTCCTTTCCAACACGGTGTTCCTATACCAACATGTCTTTTTAGATAAACAAGTTTGAAATCAGGAAAGAAATATAATATCACTGAATGTACATATTCTTGAAGAAACAGGGGACCCTCTGATTTTAACAGTGTTTAACTGTGTTTCGGAGAAATTTACTCAACTTCAAAACCAGAGAATTTCCACTTTTCTTGGTGTTTTATCGCAAGACTAAATAAACATGGCTATTAAAAAAACTACTTATTTGTACCCATTCAATTCCATGAAAACTTTTATTTTCTTCAGTGGTTCTGTGATTTTACCAGCACTTTACAAGAGTGTCCTCAAAACCTCAATTGTAAAGAAATTATTGTATTTTGTTATAGGTTACTTGAATTAAATGCATTTATGCAACAAAAGTTCTTCAGGTAACATTGATGCAATTTACTCAGCCATGACGAAATTGATTCACCAATATTTTTTACAATAGCACTGTACAAAAATCACAGAGACATCTGGGTGCAGGGAGGAAAAGCTACACGGTGGCTGTGTATTTAAAAATTTCCATTGTGTTCATTCTGCTGTCTCTGAAGCAACAGCTTAGAAACTGCTTCTGACATTGCTATGAGTATCTGGGAATTTGGAAAGGAGCACATGGTAAAAAGAAGTTGATCTGTTAAGAGAACAACTGAGGCAACTATTGTGTAAATCTTTATGAGAGAAATTAAAAGAGCTCTCACTCTAAATTTGTTGCTACTGTAAATGTTCTCTAAATTGGTGTTAGTATGATGCTGTCTGTTTAGTCACCAGGAATGTCACTTCTTGGACTGTATGGAGGCCATTTTTTGCTAACCAGGAAAGAGCTAAAAAGGTCTGATAATTTGTTTCTGTACCTCAATTTCTTCGTAGCCCATTTTCACCATGACTTTGCAACCACACGGGAAATGTAGCAAAAAAAAAAAAAAAAAAAAAAAAGAGAGAGAGAGAGACACAAAAATTACATTCTCACACTCAGGGGTAGTACCAGAAAAGGTGGCTACTTGTCTGACGACTGACACAATCCAAGAAAATTAAATTTTCAGTCCGTTAATTTTTTTCTCATGAAGAAAACAGCAACAGAATGATAATATCATTAAAATTAGCAACACTAATGAACTTGTTTCTGGCTGCATAATTTCTCACCAGCAGCGTTTACAAACTACCCAGGTAATGAATACAGTTTGTTCTTGACATGTTCTGTTTTATTTTCATTCAATGGACCTATTTTTACATTTCCCCAGGAACTGGTATGATAAGCAAAAACTACAAATATTTCAGTTCTCGCTAAATTATATTAGCATCTTGATTAACAAAATTTGTTGTATTATTTGCATATAGTTGATGACCCTATTTTTGTGTGAAACAAAATCCGATTGCTAGCGACTATCTACAATAGAAAAATACATAAATGCTCTTAAAATAGACAAGGTTTCACTTAAGATAACTGATGTACAACACTTTAAAGTGAAAATTAAAGTACGTGAAATAGTGTTTTACCTGTCTAACCTTACATTATTTATAATCATCAGCATAATATCTGCAAACTGTAAAGCCTTTTTGATTTTTTTTATCCTCATAATGTCTCTTGGATGTAATAGACAAGGACAGAAGTAAATCCCCATTTTACAGTTGAAAAAAAAGGACTCAAAGTAGATTATCACTTATCTAAACTGACAAAACTGATGTGTGGTTACTCTGGGAACTATAAAAGTCTTAATGGTATGGTCCTTTTTATGGATAAAAACTTCTATAGATTGCTTTTCCTAATTCGTAAATATGGCATATGAAAATAAATTACAATATTGCAAAATAAACACAGCAAGAAAGGAAGCAAATATAAATGCTTGATTCGTGCATAGTGCAGATTTTATACAATTTCATTATCATATAAATAGCTCACATATATAATCTTTCGTGCATTAATTCTGATAAATGTTACAGTAAAAATTAAGATTAATTGAGGTTGCTTTGAAAGATTTCCTAGGAGTTATATATGCAGTACTTTTTAGCCTAGTTACATTATGTACTGAAAAGTTTTTGTATTTTATTAGTGATTTACGATATCTGCTTACTCATATTTTTATAGACTGTTAAACTGTGTAAAATTGCTTTTTTCAGTCTTAACTTTTGATGCTTAGAATTCTTCACTTTTTTTTTTTTCTTTTTTTTTAAAGCTTGAGCCTTCAGAGTGTACAGAGATCTGCTAGAAGAATGAATTGTTAAGTGCTCTGGAAATTAATACATGATAGTTGAAAAGAAGCATTAAATCTGCATAAACCTACAAAGGTTCGCAGCTAAAATGTGTTACAAAAAGAAATCGAAGGGCAAACATTATTTGTTGTCACTGAAGGACACTAAGTTTTCTCACAGTTACAAAGGTATCTAGGGATATATTAATTCTTGCTTTGGATCTCACACACAGAGAAATACTGTGTACCCTTCTGTGTAGGTAGAGTTTCAAACAAGACAGCTGAAAGAGGGGAAGAACTTTATCTGGCATATTTAATGAAATATGCAGTGAAACACTAGGAGTCTGATTTTTTTTACTGACTTACATCTGGTGCAGACATTTTTGTCCTTAAAAATGGAATGAAAAAGGATTTAAAACATAACTACAGCAGAATGCTAGCATTTTATACTCACTTTGCACAGATTTACAAAACTACCTGTTATATATGATAAACTATGAAAAGCCCATTTTAGTACTAGAGCATCTTATTTCACAGCTGTACCAGTCATAGCCTTTCATTTCAGAACCCATAAAAAGCTATGTGTCACACTACTGCATCCTGAAAACTCATGACAAAAACTGCATTTTAGGGCATCTTCATTTTTGTTAGTGAATTGTATTGGGATCTCGTATTGTAGTCTTTCAGCTGCAGTGCAGCATTTGCAAATTTTCACAATAGGAATTAAATTAACTTAAATCTCCTCTCTCCTGCTTTCACCCATTCTGCTCCTGCATACCGCCAATTTTACTCTGAATATCATCCATGCTGTTAAGTCAGAGTACTGGAAGTAAAGCAGATTTTCTTTTATGGCATTTACCACCCCACTCCTTTGGTACTGTGTCCAAAATGAATGGGCATACTGAATCTTCAGTAAGTAGTGCCAAGCTCAACAATGCTCAGCAATGAAATTTCCCAAAAAACTTAATTGTATATGAAAAGTATTTATCCCATTCTTAGTAGATAAATGCTGTGTCCCAAAGTTAGTGTCATACTTTAAAATCACACAATGACATATTTATTAATAGGGTTATTCTTTGTTGTTACTTTGAACTCTATAGAATTCTATAATGCATATCATGCAAGTGTTCCTCTGGGATGAAACAGTAATAAATCTTTAATAAACTATGAACAACATTTCAGTCTGAGTGACAAACACTTTGCTACAAAAGTATTACTGGATATATTATATTAAAAATAAACAAATAAGGAGATATTATTAAAAGTTTGCCTCTTTTTCCAGATATGTGTCTTATATTTGAGTTTGCTTGGAATTAAACACCAGTAAATCTTTAATGAGGTATGAATTAATATACCAATCACTTGAGAGTTATTGACATATCAGTATCCATAGAATAGTATCCTATTAAACTATTGCAGTTCCTTCCTTGATAGGAATTATACATTCAGTATTAATAATGCATGAACATTTTTAATTCATTTCTGTTGTTACACCCTGTCCTTACTCCTGCAGCAACATTATTAAAACTGATTTTATAAATATCATCTTCTCGAAATACATATGTTAAGTGTGACTGGTACTGAAGAGTTATAAATGTAGCTGACTTTAAAATTTCTAATTTATTACTGATAAATAATACATGGTTTAACAAACAGAATAGTGTTAAACTGCTTTTTCTACTAGATCGACCCAGAAGGAAGGAGAAAGCTCCATCTTTTAAAAGTCTGACCTATATTTGTAAATTACTAAATTTGCAAAGATCAGAGAGCTATGCAGATTTGAATGTTAATCTCTCCACTTTGACATCTAACTTCTGAGGATTCTCACTGCAGTACCATCCACATCTTTCTTACACTTCCACATGTCAGTAACTGTTATATTAAAGCCATGATCCTAAACTCGTTCAGAGTGCAGCATCCCTGTAAACATAGGGAAAACTCCTTTCCCTTTGGCTTCCATCTCTACCTGACACAGTGCCACTTACAATTGCTTTCTATCAGGCCAAAACACTGAAAGGTTCTGCAGTGACTTTGCCCTGCTCTTCTCCCATGCACATAAAGCAACATTGGTTAGAAATGAGACAGTGTTAGAACTGTATTTTGTACACAGAGATTTAAAACACTTGGCAGAATTTAAGTTTCTGTAAAACAAGGCAAGAGCTACCCACACTGTTTGACTGCGTCCATGTCCAAGTATTTTTTTTTCCTTAATCATTTCCTGAATGTCAAATCACTTTATGATTACTAAAGAAAGATTTTTTTTTTTTTGTGAGATCTGTATCTAACAAGTAAAAGCTAATATCATTTCCTGAAATTACTGCTATGGACACGAACACTCAGTGACATGCTGTCATTAGCTTGTATAATCCCTGGCAGTCTCTGGCATGGCTGGACCACTAAGAAGATATTACTCTGCTTTTTCCAAAAGACACCTTGTATTTCGTATTTCTGTAGATAATTTACTGCACTTTTACTGATGTATTTTAAATAGAACATAACTTTTTAAATGTGAACATGTTACCATTAATAATGATTTTGATAATTGTGACATTTCAATGTTCATCTGGAGCCCTGTTAAGACTTGGTTACAGCTTCAAACTTTGTGCATATGACAGAATAATTTGTAGAGGTGTAAGGTAGCAAAAGATCAGATACAACAGAAAGGAATGTGATCAGTGGCTAGAAGTTCAGCTGCAGGCTAGTTACCTATCGTGTACCCCAGCTGTGGGCCAATGATGTTGGAAGAAACAAACAGACACAGTCTATTAAGACATGGCTCCATGCCTGGTGTCACCACCATGAATTTGTGGGGTTCAATATTGAGATGGCCTACATGACACCAAGCTTGCTGGCATCAGATGGGGTTCACCTTTCTCAAAGAGGGAAGAGGGCCTTTGCTCGGGAGCTTCTGGGGCTCGTTGACAGAACTTTAAACTAGACTTGTAAGGGAGAGGGACGATATCAGGCATGCCTGTGACAAGCTGCGGAATGACGTGCCAAAGTTAGAGAGATGGGGTGTTAATGAGGGCCCTCAGTCTGTTGCTCTGAGATGTGCTGGCTATGCTGGATCACATCTGAAGCCTTACAGAGATGAGTCAGGGGCTCCTAAAGAAACTTGGTGAGATGAATCCCATGAGTGGAGTGCTTCTAGCAATGGCTACAGGCTGTTCAGAAGGGACAGATGAGGAAGGGAGGGCGAAGGGTTTTCCCCCTAAATCAAGAAATGGATAGAATGTGAAGACCTGTCTCTGAAGAATAGTAATGAGCAGACTGAAAGCTTATGGGTAAGAACTAGAGATCACGACAACGTTGTGATTGGTGTCTACTATAGGCCACCTATGGACAAAAACAGTCTTAGTGCAGCTGCAAGAGGCTTCATGCTCAGGTGCTCTCTTCCTGTTGGGGTAGTTCAATCACTCAACATCTGCTAGGAAAGAAGCACGGCATGCTGCAGGCAATCCAGGAGACTAATTGAGGATAGCTTGCATTGAGGATGACATGCTAAGACCCAAGAAAAAAAGGTGAAGTCCTGCAAGAATGTAAGATGGAGACCATTCTTTCCTGAAGTATCAATGTCACAGTGGGAAACTGGACTATTATAACATCTCTGAGTAATGAAGAGAGGCAATAAAATTAATAATAATATTCACTCTTCAGAAGAACGTGATTTTAATTAACCTGATTCATTTTTGTATGAGACGCAGAGTAAATATTATTGGTATCTGAATAATAGACTGTAGCAGTGTCTGTAATGAATTTAGTATTCAAAACACAGGAAACCTAGTTTGCTTTGTGTTCGTCCATTGTTACAGCTAACCCAGTCCATAAAAAAGTGGTGGTGCCACTGTTTATGACCATCTGCAGCTGTCATATTAACACTATACCACAATATTGGAATTTTTTGTCACTATTCATGCTGCTGAAACAGAGAAGACGGACCCCTCAAGTCAATGAGACAAATGCAAACAGTAGCCTCCTGGTGGAAGATATTTAAAGTGGGTCTCATGAAATTCATACCCTGTATCAACAAAAGACTGGATTTTAGTTTAGTAATCTCGTTTACGAATACAGTAATATTTGAGTAGAACAAAATCCTTGAGTATTAGTTTCCATTTCTGTCTCCTCCAGGTATTATGTATCATATAATGAATTTCATAAACTCTGCAACCTTAATCTTAAGGTTAGGATTTCTCACCCATCCTCTAATAAAATGTCACTATTCAAATAACAAAACCTTTTCTGTTTTCCAGCCTAGATATACTCACAGATAACGGTGCTTGGTCTAGTTTTATCTTTCCCTGACTGGAGTATATTAACAGGTTTTTATCTTTCTCTAAGTGATTTCATAGATTGTTACTCATATGGCATTAGTTTAACACTTTTTTCATTATGTCTTATGACAGAAATTTATAAGGAAAAATGTCTAATTTACGGCATGATATGAATATAACAAGGCTAAAATTTTCTCCAGTACCTTTAGGGGTTTGCTTTCATGGTTTGGGACTATTAACCACTACCAACAGCTTTCTTACAGCAGCTAATATCAACTTCTGTTCCATTTCTGTAGCTTATTTATGTCCAGTCTTTTCAAGCAGTCTCAAGAAATCATTGAAAAATTGCCATAGCTACAAAGAAAATAAGTGGTACAAATAAATGTTGATTTTCTTAATGTAATTCCTCAGTGTTTATTTTTTGTGACTATTTGATAATTAATATACATATAGTAATTATTTAAATGTGATTTGTCATTCAGAATGATTGATTGTAGGCCAAGCCCAGTTTACATTAACGTATTTGTTATCATCACCAGTGAGTCAGCTTTAGTTAAGTAACGGATGTTGTATATCCTCAGATGTCCAGGCACCAAAAATATAGCATGCATACAAATACAAACAGAAAGAGTAATGTGTGTTTGCTATTTCTGAAGCTTTATATTAAGAGTTTTCTATATGTCTTACATATTAAATTAAAAGTCTATCTTTAAATGGATTTATTCAGTGATCATAACATGTTGATTAAGTATAAGAAATATTGTTTACTCTAATGATATACTTTCCACTCTACTGTCTGTGTAGACATGCAAATAACTTTGGTGCAGTCCTTTCAAAAACTAGCTAACTTTTTTAAGAAGCTTTCAAACTTTTCTTTCGAGCCTGTTAAACTCTTACCAGATAGAATAGGAGTTTTGACACATAAAGCATGTATTCTATGCTAATTCTAATAGTGGAGGTGTGGTGGGTTGACCTAGTCTGGAAACTAGGTGTCCACCAAGGGAATCTGTAACTTGTATCCTCAGCTGGACAAGGGAGAGAAAATATCATGAAAGACTTATGGGTTGAGATAAGGACAGTGAAATCACTCACCAGTTACTGTCATGGGCAAAATAGTCTCAACTTGAGGAAATTAGTTTAAATAATTACCAATCAAAATCAGAGTAGGATAATGAGAAATCAAAATTAAATCTCCAAATACCTCCACCTTCCTCCCACCTCGACTTCCTGGGCTTAATGTGATTCCTGAATTCTTTCCCGCCTCCTCCCCTGAGTGGCACAGAAGAACTGGGAATGGAGGGTGTGATCAGTTTATTAGATATTGTTTCTGCTGTTCCTTCCTCATCAGGTGGAAGACTCCTTGCAGTCTTCCCTTGCTTCAGTGTGGGATGTCTCACATGGGAGTCAGTTCTCCATGACCTTCTCCTATGTGGGTCCTTCCCATGGGCTGCAGTTCTTCATGATCTGCTCCAGCATGGGTCCTTTCAATGGGATACAGTCCTTCATGAGAAGACTGATGCAGTGTGGCTCCCTCCCTGTCACAGCATCCTAATACTGATTTACTTTAACATCAACTATTCTGAAATACCATTAATCCAAGCCAACCTTCTTCCATATTATGGACATGAGAACATAAAGAGGTTGTTGAAAAAGAGTGTGGAATAGCTGTAGATAACTTTAGAAAAGATATAAGTAGAAGGAATAAGAGGATACCTGAAGAGTTAGATGTTTTTAGAGAGCCAGCATTACAGATGGATGGAAGATAAAAGAAAGGAAAAATAGAAGGAGTCAGAGTTGTAAAGGATGTTAAGGAGAAAAATTGTGAATTATTGGTGGGAAACACAGGAAGCCAGTACAATGATTAAAAGGTTGGAAATGTGACAATGGACAGAGTGATGGGCAAGGAAGACAATTCTAACAGATATGCTTTTTAAAGGCTGTAGCAGGACCATGAGGGTGTCAGGGATGACAGAATAGAAGATGTTGCAGTGGTTAATACAAGGGTGAAGGTTCAAGGAGTCAGCAAAATAAGAAAAGTCGAAGCACCAGAAACATATTGCAAGAAAATTGAATGGATTAAGAAAGCATTACAACCTGTAAGAGGAACAAGCTGAAGATGAAGGTGATAGAAGATTCATCTCTGGAAACATTCAAGTTCAGGTTGGACGGAGCTCTGAGCAACCTGATCTAATTAAAGACGTCCCTGCAAATTATCACTAGGAATAATTTATTTGATTATGTGAATTCATATTACCAGTGAAAACCACATAGGTATGCAGTGTCTTCCCAAATCACTGTTAGGTTCAGTTATTAAGACCTAGACCTTGCCCACATGTCATTGGCTCTATCAGACATGGCATTGGCTTTATCAAACTCAGGAAGCTTCTAGCAGCTTCTTGCAGAAGCCACCCTGCAGCTCCCCCCTCCACCGCCGAAATACGGCCAGGCCAACCCAATAAAGTCACAGTGCAAATATGTGTCACACTGGATGCAAGCTCATGATATACAGCACAAGAGGCAAGCTAGGTTGGTTTATTTTCCATGAAAGAAATAGGAAACATAAAGCCATATGTCTGTCAAGATCTGAACTAGTCAGTATAGATTCACAGTGTAGATATATGTAAAAAGAGAGCTAAATTAAACCCTAGACATGTCTATTTGTCTTTGCTGGTTATTAAAGATGTCTGAAGTTACATACTAAAATATACATTTGTATTTTGCAGACAACAAAAGTTCAGTAAGATGATTCCAGTGAGATGAATAAGACCTGAATAAATATAAATGTACTGAGATACAGAGACGATAGGTGGACTTGTATTTACAGGTGAGCTTGCTGAAGCTAAGAGAGAGAGAGTCCCAAAGACTGGTCCTCCTGAGTACCTGCGGGGGGCATATATCTTACAGAAAGGTGGATGAGAAATGAAGATCACCCAGTAGTCAGTAAATTACTGAATGAGATGAGACTCAAAGGTAAGACCATGCTGCAAAACAGAGAAAGAAGATAGTTAAATGTACCCAATTGTACATTTTAGGGAAGTGCCTTGACTGCTAGGCTTTTGAAACATGCTCACAGAAATGAGGAAGAGGAAGTCTTTGTCTCAATACTATATTGATGCAAAAGAAGACTGGGGCCAAGTTGCATATAGTGACACACACATGTAAAGAAAACATGTGATACTATATTTGTTGCTTACACTGTGTTGCTTCTGATTCATCCTGGACCACAGATGACTTGGATCTGACTTCCTGAATGTGATGAGGGGGAATGGAACCAACAATGAAGCACAGCTTCTGCAGCTTTTGGTCTTCAGATTGGATCTCAGCTGTTTAAGCAGCAGTGATAGGAAGCAACATATACTGAGAGAGGCAGAGATGTCTTTGGGTGTTTTTTAAGACCTTTTAAATGAAAAACAGATTGAAACTGGTAAACACTTACATCATGAAAATATCCCTGGACAAAACCAAAGCAGCTTTGAGATCTCTTAGGAGTTTTTTCAGAGCCAGCTCTGTCCCCAGCACTTATTCAGCATTATATTTCACCCTGTTATGTGCTGACAGCATAGAACAAGTTTAATTTCATTATCCATTGGATTAAGACAAATAAGACACAAAAAAATTAGTGAAGCAGACAATTTTATTGAATTTATTGGTTGCAAGCACAACTGGCAGACAGCTTGCTATACAGTTGTATTTGGTGGCTCGTAAGGGAGAAAGGGAAGGAAGCATTAACTCAGCTTTGATCTTTCCCTTATCCTCCTTTGTCACCACAAGCCTCCAATTGTGAAAGCCATTCCTGCTAGCTCTGATACTTTGAAGGATTATGTCTTTCCCTTTTGTCGCTTCAAAACTGACTTTATCCTGGAAGGTTTGGACAAAGATTAATCCTTGCTAGCTGAAAGGCTGCATGTGTTTTAGGCAAGCCACTTGACTCTAGGAAAGATCTTGGTTTTGGCTTTTTCTCTCGCTGAAAAGGCTCAGCTGGGTGAGCTCCAAAAGCACTGGTATAACCGCCTTGATTGCCCACAATTGATCATCTGTGGCCATTTCCTTTTGTTATGTTCTTAGAAACATCAAGGGATTTAAAAGTCCCCTAGAACAGGTCAAAACAGAGCATGGATTTTAGGAATCTTGTTACCATTAAACTGTACAACTACTATCATGCATAATTTGTATTCTTCACAGAATCACAGAATGTTAGGGGTTGGAAGGGACCTAAAAAGATCATCTAGTCCAGCCCCCCTGCCAGAGCAGGATCACCTACAGTAGGTCACACAGGAACGCATCCAGGTGGGTTTTGAATGTCCCCAGAGAAGGAGACTCCACAACCTCCCTGGGCAGCCTGTGCCAGTGCTCTGTCACCCTCACAGGGAAAAAGTTTTTTCTAATGTTTTTGTGGAAGCTCCTATGTTCCAGCTTGTACCCATTGCCCCTTGTCCTGTCATTAGACGTTGCTGAAAAGAGCCTGGCTCTGTCCTCCTTACTACTATTATACACTTTTCCTTGTTTATTAAGCTTCTTTACAGTTGGCTTGAATGGCCAGCCAGTCTTCAGGTGCATCTGGGACCCCTCTCACCACTCACACATTCGAAAGGCTGTAAATAGCCAGTGCAGCAGTAAGAGCTCTGACCTTACGGTTCTCTTTGGACACTGAAGTAAAATAAATAACCCACTGCAACAGCAGGGTAAGTATTTATGAGTCTTGTGTGGGAGTCATACTCAACATAGGGAACAGTACTTCATTGAAACACTTCAGATCACACATGCTTTGTTTTATTTCCTTCCTAATCTTACAAATAAGCAAATCCTTTTTTTGTTATATTCACACTGTATCACAGTTTGAGAAACATTAAACTAACATGGGGAAAGCTCAAGCTGCTCCTGAAACATTTCTTGCTGTCTAAAGTTTGGATACTCTCTCACTTGTATAATAAAATGTCTATCAGTCAAACTCCTCATAGCTTCACTTATCTTATTCAAAATATGTCTCTGCTTTTGTTTTCACTCTGCCTGCATTACGCCTTATGTAGTAGTCTGCCAGCCACATTTGTAATATACATGTCTTATTTCAACTCTCTCCTTTATTCACAACAGCTGTCATAGTTTTCCTTTCTATTAGAGTAATACTTGTCTTGCTTTAGCGATTTGTTTTATTATATCCAGTTGGTGTACTTACATTTTATTGTTTTCCAATTGCCTTACTACATTCTTTGTTCTTTTGCCTTCTTTCCCCCAGTATTTCCGTTATGCACTTAACATCTTTCTTCAGTTGATATGTGCTTCCACCAGAATTCCTTTTTACTTTTTGTTTCCTTATGTTTTTCTCCTCTGGGCTTTAACTTATTATTCTTGCCAGATGTTTACATCCCACTCACTAGTTGTCTTTTTTATGTGTTGTTTTTAATATTTATTTTGTCTTCTCTTTTTCCTTCATGATAAATACAATAAAGTCTCTTTCTGCTTCTCATATTTAAATATATCTCACCATAACATATAGGAAGTTCATAGCAATGACGTGGCAACCAGTAGCTCAAACTCATTGCTCCTTTCAACTAAAACAGTGACAACCTTAAGGATTTCATAGACAAAAGAGCAAATGTCTGTACCACAATCTTGCTGTCTTCAGTACTATTGTTTTTAAGTGCATCTGGAATCTGAGACTTTTCCAAGAGTGACGTCCTTATATGATAATACATGATTAAAAGTGAAAGTGTGAGTATATTCAGGGAAGAGAAGAGCTACTTCTGTTAGAAGCCCAGAGGGTCTCCTCTTGATAGTAGGACTCACAGCAATCTCCTTTACCGTTGTCCCTATTCTGTCACGTTCCCAAAAGAACAGAGAATGTGCCCTCTTTAATGAACAGTGCGGCAGGCTCTGTGGTCCTTATTCTGGCTGGAGAAAGGTACTTTATATTTTCTCATAACGACCACAGTTAAACTAACCCCAGTAATTAACTAAAACTTAGTGACTGGTGCACACAGATGTGTATAGCTAAACCACAATTTAATTTATAACCTGCAATAATTGCCTAACCTGTAGAGAAGAGTTGAGGCAATTTTATTCTTTTCATAGATTCTTTATTGACCTGAGGTTAGAGATGGCTCTTCTGCAACAACTACTGTCTTCATTACAAAATATCACTTATCAATTTGAACTTACATTCCATGGTGTAGACAAGGAATAATTCCCCATTTACGTACACAAGGAAAATATTATCTTCTTTGCTGTTCTCCTTTTTACTTCATTAATTCAGTCTTCACTCTTCACTGTCATCTACTCCTGCTTTCTTCACCTCCTTTCTCTGTTTTCAGAATGCCAATACAAATCTTGCTACCGTGAGAGGACTGTCAGATTGCTAATAGGTTCAGAACTCTGCCTCTTCAC
Organism: Apaloderma vittatum; assembly: GCF_000703405.1. Classification (NCBI taxonomy): domain Eukaryota; kingdom Metazoa; phylum Chordata; class Aves; order Trogoniformes; family Trogonidae; genus Apaloderma; species Apaloderma vittatum. Next base: position 20,138 of record NW_009705213.1, read on the forward strand.
TGTGACTCAGGAGGTCATCACATCTCCCAATATCCCCAATTCAGAGAAACCTTTAAATAAAGAACAGCTCATCTGAGAAAATAAGCTATTAGGGGATTTTTTAAAAGCTGAAGAAGTATGGGAGTTCATTTTGTCCTGGACTATACAGCTGGGTTAAACTCAGATTAGAACCAGTTCTTCTACAACAACTTTTTTTTACTGTCAGTGGAAAACTGAATAACTTGAAGTCTGCGCTGTGTATTCCTCTTTCAAAAGCACTTTCTTTTTTTCAAGAGGAACAGGACAATCTCTTTTCAGTGGTGCCCTGCAATAGAACAAGAAATAATAGTTTTAAGTTGGAACACAGGAAGTTCCACCTCAACATTAGGAAAAACTTTTTCCCTGTGAGGGTGACAGAGCACTGGCACAGACTGCCCAGAGAGGTTGTGGAATCTTCTTCTCTGGAGACATTCAAAACCCACCTGGACGCGTTCCTGTGCAAGCTATTCTAGGTGATCCTGCTCTGGTAACAACCTCTCTGGGCAGCTTGTTTCAGTGCTCCATCGTTCTCACAGTGGGGAATTTTCTCCTCAGGTTGTGGAATCTCCTTCTCTGGAGGGCCCGCCTGGACACATTCCAATGTGGCCTGCCCTAGGTGATCCTGCTCTGGCAGGGGGGTTGGACTAGATGATCTTTAGAGGTCCCTTCCAACCTCTAATATTCTATGATTCCATGATTTTATGATTTTCATTTTGCAGCTGTCAGAGCAAATTGTTCCTGAAAACATTCATAACATGTTTCACAAAACAAGTCTGACTAAGTTTTGCCCTAAATTTCAAGTGTGTAATTGCCACCCAGAATTCTGAACTTCTGAACAGGATGTATTCACAACTATGCCTCTGTATTGCCTCCTACTTAGGCTGAATTACACATAGGCAGCTCATCTTCAGAAAGAGTGATTCAAGGGCCTTACAGATAGTTCAAGCCAGACCAAAGTAGTCTTTTTTTTTTTTTTTTTTTTGTGCTACAAGATGAAATGGTGGGAAAAAAGCAACCTTCAGTTGCTGTGTTTTGAATGAGAAGAGGAGGGCAATGCCAACATTAACAGAATGTGGAATGAGATTCTACAATCCATCACTACCTTCCTCTCAGCTGGAGGTGGGGCTGTTGAACAGATGTGTCAGGATTTCTGCAGAGAGGGAGAAAGGGGCTGGACAAACACAAAAGGAAACACACTCCATTGACGGGCGTTATGAGAGAGGGTGGGTTGAGAAGGACTCTGTTATGCCACTCAAACTATCCCTGGTCAATCTGTCCCTAGGACATTACCTAGTCATTTTTTCTTATTTGGCACAAGGTACAAAGTATCTGAGGGAAGAATCACAACAGAAGGCATTTTATCCTTCTGTGTATCAAGTCTGTCTACAAAGCAAAATGAAAAGCTGTCTGATTCACAGTATTTTAAGAAGTTTTTATCTCTGATTTTGATGCATGACACACAGCATTCACAGTGATTGTAGATTTCTGTTTAGTCCCATGGACATAAGTAGGCCAAATAGGTTTTATGAACCATGTCACCATAAGTTCAGAAAGAAAGTATGTATGCACAGTGTATAGAAAAAGTGCACAGAAACATCTCAAGGCTTCCTCTGTCAAGCTCAAGGACAGATTTATTTATTTTATTTTTTTACTTGAAGGCATCATGCCTTCAGAACAAGGAATTTAATAAGAAGTAGCAGGTCAATGCTAACATAGCAAAACATTGATAAAGAATTAAAAGACCAAATTCCAGTGTATCGGACAAATTGGTATGGTAGGTTTCGTATATTGATTACATGTATTGCTGTGTCTGGAGTCAAAGATTATTCAGGAAGTTGATTAGAAAATGTACCTTTCAGCCATATTGCTTTCAGCTTATCTACACCTGACATTTCAAGCCTTGGCTATGCATAATGAGGCAGAAAAGTATTTCTAGAATTTTATTAATTTGCTTTAGATAGATGAATTTGACTAAGAAGTAAAATGGTCAAATATACATCATCTTGGTGATTTCTGTTCACACTTTCCAAGCACTTTGTATGTCTTGCCTTCTGGAGGTTTGGCATTTCCGGGCATAAAAGAAATATGAACATGTAAAACTTGGTTTAAAAGTATGAAAAATTATTAGGAGTGGAAGATGGTACAGAGAAATTTAATATCACTTTCGTATGTTTTTTCAGAACATGAGATAAATGACAGCAAATGAAAGTTTTCTCTCTTGCTAGAGTGATAATAACAATCCCAGGGGAACATGAACTCAGCAAGTTGAAAACATTGAAAAAGGAGACTTCAAAATCTGAGTATTACAGTATTTCAGATTAGGCTATTTATTTCTTGGCTGAGAGTCAGTATTTCTTTCTTTCTGACTCCTTGATACGGAGTACATTTCAAATATCATTCATCTGATTAACGATAGGGTTTTTTCATCAACGTGAATAACCAAATTAATTGTGAAAGCAGAATTGTTATCTTCAGGTAGTAGTAGGATTGGATATATTACTATTTGCACATCTCTAGAACCAACCCCCTTCTGTATAAATTGGAATTTGATTTAAGCATCTATTTATAAATATTTTGGTTTAAATTTCCAAGCCATGATTAACACATCTGCCTAGTAAATCAGTCTTTTTTTTTTAACAAATGAACTGTTTTTCATGAGATAGATCTTAATACTCAGAGTATATATAAAGTCCTGACTTATAAATCACACATATGACTTAAAATCAGTCATATTGCATATAAATCAGCACTGCTACTTTTAAAAGTGTCATGCTTCTGAAAAAGGTGCTTCTGAAAAATGTTTCTTACTTTATATATGTATTTTTAATTTAGGTATTTAAGGTGAAAGCAATTATAAAGCTGTCTCTAAAATAGTTATTTGAAAAACAGCACCTTAAAGAGACTATAAAGTAGAGGGGGAAATTTTATTGGTATTCATAAATGTGCACCTTGCCATTTGTAGCTGTCTTTGTACTCTCCCCTCTGCACAGGCTGCCTATCAGAGTTGTAGTATGCTGTCAAGATTGTTGCAGGTCTGATGCTTGTTTTTCTCCTGTTTATTTTTTCCAAATATGCCCTTGCCAGTCTCAGTAGCAAGAGATGGAGTGCTTTATTCTATTCATTCCTAGATGCTTTTTTAGAGATCGGGGCGAAATCACAGTTTACAACTTCTAACTCTCAGTGGGTGGAAAAAGTGAGAGGAAGACATTAATAGATACTTAAAAAATCTGAAATCAAGAAATTTTTCTAACATTCTTCAGTGAGTTTCTGCTTTTCTTGTGTTTAGTGGAAGTGTTTGTGAATGATCCTTCTTCATCTGAGAGGGGAAAGACTCAAGTTCTAACCTTCATTTGTACTTCACTTCTCCTACGCTGGACAAGCACCCTGACTAGAAGGCTGCTAGAAGGAAAGAATACCAGAAAGAAATAAATTCCTTTCAGTTTTCCTTGCTTTACTTTGCATAGACATTTTATATAATCATTGCAAGTTTTAAAATGTAGCCCCTGACAAATATGGATCTTTGGGAGAGACACATATGGACTTCTCTAACTTCTCTCATTTCAGTAAGAATTCTTAAGCACAATTTCTTTTTCTCTGTAACTCATGTTCTCCATTGAAATGTTTAAGTTGATTGAGAATTTCTGTCAAAAAAACCTGTCAAAACCCCCCACATCTTATCAAATTTTACTTTAAAATATATTCCCTCATAGAAAATTCTTTTTCTTCCTTTCATATAACTAAAAATAAAAACTAAAAAAGTCTAATTTTTTTAGAATTTTGTTACAGTATTTATTCTGTCAGCTTTAGCTCATCTTATTCTTTTTTTCTTTTTTTTTTAGTGAATGGGAATGTCCTTACATAGTAATGTGTTATAATAATTATTATATAATAATTATTAGTTATAATAATATCCAATTTCTTTGTTTATCTTGATCAGTCCTTTTTTTCTTTTTTTTAAGGTACGTTCATCAGTGTAATATTTTTGCTCCAATAATTATCCAGGAGACCAGGTGAAATATTGACACTACTGTCTAGTTGGAATTGAAGAAATGGAATTCAACAAACAAAGTTTAACCATTTGATTTTGTTTGTTTGTTTATTGTGATGGTATAATCCTGTTGTTCTCATTGTGGCGATGCAAGGATATTAACAAATCTAAGATTTTAAAAGAGCTCATTAACCCAACAAAGACTTATACTGACAGAACAACCATCTCTCCTGTTTTCCATGATCCTGTTGTTAAGGAACGCACACAAAATACCATAAATGTGTTCTTTTTATGTGAATGACCCATGTCCTTCTGGTTACTATGCTTATCCTTCCTTTGTTTCAGTGCTCCCTCTGTAAAATGCAGATTATCATGATGGCTTGTAATTTTTTTCTCCTTCAGGCTTTATTTTATCTCCTTTGGGTGTTTTATGACCTGGTTTTGATAATATCCAAAATACAAGTAAATGTCTTGCTCACGTCTCAGATATATCGGGCGCATTGCCTTTTAAAGGGGATTCCTGGTTACAGCTGTCTCTCTGGTTTCTACAGGAGAGGCAATAAATAGCAATAATCCTTCACTGCTGTTTTTTCTCTAATGATTTTTGTGTTATTGCGGTCAGAAATCATTCCCTGTATCAATACACCATACAAGAAAATTAAATATTGTGAACTTGGGAAGGAAGAGAAAGGAGCAGACACAAAGCCAATAAAAGGCAAGTTCACCAGTAAGGTGCTTTGTAGGGTATATCCATGTTACAACACTGATGCTAAAGGGACTGAATCTGAAGAGTGAAGGAGCTGCTGGGAAGAATTTGACTTTGACATTGTGAATGTTTCAGAGAGGGGATTACTTCACACTGAAGATAGTCTCTCCCACAAGCTGAATGTACATCAGCAGGTAGGTCTCCTGCAACTCAAATTATGTTGTATTTTCATCCAGAAGGAATGATCTTTGTGTGTTTTGAGATGAACTCGCTTGTGCTAACCATGGCATGACATGAGATGGTAAGAGATTTGCTTTCCAAAGCAAATATTGAATATTTGGCTGACTAATGACCACCTAGTCAAACTGAAACACAAGAGGGAAATGAGTAGGCAGTGAAAGCAACGACATGCAAGAATATAGTGATACTGCCTGGGAATATAGGGATGGTATCAGGAAACCTAAGGCACAGCTCAAGTTCAATTTGGCAAGTGATGTGAATAATAAGAGGGGCTTCTACACATATGATAATCAGAAAAGGACAATAAAATAATCAGATCAGGTTTGGTAACAGCTAACAATGAGAGAACTGAAGTATTTGGCAACTTTTTTGCCTTGGTTTTCACTGATGATTTCTCTTCCTAAACCTCTGAAGATCCTGAATCTCAAAGTAGGGACTGGGGGAACAAAGTCCCTCCCACTGTTAAAGAAAATAAAAATCAAGACCATCTGAGGAATCTGAACTATTTAAGCTTATGATACCTAATGAGATGCATCCAGAATCCTGAGGGAATTGGCTGATGCATTGTCAAGCCACTCTATCATATTCGATAAATGACAGTCAAGTGAAGTCTCTGGAAAAAAAGGGAGCATCACACTAAGTTTTTAAAAAAGTAAAAAGAAGGAATCTGAGAACTACCAACCTGTCAGCCTCACATCTGTGCCTGGTGTGAACATAAACCAGGTCCTCTTAGAAGATAAATCAAAATATATGGAAGACAGGGAGGTGATTGGAGATAGACAACATGGATTCACCAAAGGAAAATAATTCCTGACTAATCTGATAATCTTTGGTAGTGGAGGTGGTAGATAAAATGCTGGTAGATAATGAAAGAGCAACTTATGTTATCCACCTTGACTTCTGTAAGGTCTTTGACAGGGTCCTCTAAAATGTCTCATTTCTAAATTGGAGACATAAAGGTTTGATGGAAAGATAATTTGATGGTTAATGAATTATCTGGCCAGCAACATCCGAAGAATTGCAGTCAACAGTTCAATGTGCAAACTGAAATCCTTAGGAAGTATTGTCTCTCGGAGGTCTGCATTTGGCTCAGAACTATTTAACAAAGACTAGCCAATCTAGTTAACAAAGCTTTAAACTAGATTTGTTGGGGGAAGGGATTTGCAATCCACCCCACTTTGAGGCCAGTGCCATCCAGGGATGGATCGCAGGCCAACAAGAGAGCACATGAAGTGTAGGATAATGGATTTCAGCCAGTAAGCATTCCAGCTAGAAAGTCAACTTCGGTAGGGGCCCCACTTAAATGCCTCTATGCAAATGCATGGAGCATGGGGAACAAACAAAAAGAGTGTGAGTGTCTACAAGGTTACGATGTTTGGCATCATGGAGATGTGATGCGATGGCTCCTGTGACTGGAGCATAGGAATAGATGAGTACAGGCTCTTCAGGAAAGATAGGCAGCGGAGAAGAGGAAGGGGCATCACCCTCTCTGCCAATGACCAGCTAGAACTCATGGAGCTTGACTTGGGAATCAATGAGAAGCTGACTGAGAGCTTATGTGTCAGGGTTAGAGGAAAAGCAGAGGAAGGTGATATCATAGTGGGCATCTCCTACAGGCCAGCTGACTAGATATAAGAAAGTTCTTTACGCTGAGGGTGGTGAGGCACTGGAAGAGGTTGCCCAGGGAGGTTGTGGGTGCTCCATCCCTGGAAGTGTTCAAGGCCAGGTTGGATAGAACATTGAGCAACCTGACTTAGTTAAGATGTCCCTGCCATAGCAGGTGGGTTGGAACTAGATGATCTCTGTGGTCCCTTCCAACTCAAATAGATCTATGATTCTACGAATATTTTTATTAATGTTGTAGTTAGTGGGAATGAATACGCACTCCCTGATATCATCCAGAGAGACCTCGATAAGCTTGAAAAGCGGGCCCATATGAACTTCATGAAGTTCAATAAGGCCAGGGGTAAGGTCTGGCACATGATTTGGGGCAGTCATCAGTATCAATATAGACTAAGAGATGAGTGGGTTGAGAACAGCTTTGTAGAGAAGGACTTTGGATATTGGTAAATGAAAAATTTTAATATGAGCCAGTCAATGAGTGCTCACAGACCAGAAAGCCAACTGTGTTCTGGGCTGCATTAAAAGAAATGTGGCCAGCAGGTTGAGGCAGATGATTTTCCCCCCCTCTACTCTGCTCCGGTGAGACCCCACCTAGAGTACTGTGTTCAGCTCTGGGTACCTCAGTATAAGAAAGACATGGACCTGTTATAAAGGGTCTAGTGAAGGGCCACAGAAATTATCAGAGGACTGGAACACCTCTTTTATGAAGGAAGACAAAGACACTTGGGGTTGTTCAGCCTGTAGAAGAGAAGCCTTTCTGTATATGCTCTGCTCAGAGCTACCAGTCTTGGACATCACTTACCAGGATGTCTCCCTGAGGGTCTCCCAGTGTACTGGGTTCAGCTAGGATAGGGTTAATTTTTGCTAGGAGCTAGGCTAGCTGGGGTAGCTGAACCAAACTTGCCACTAGCCAAGGGGATATTCGATAGATACCATCATGACATCATGCTCGGGGTATACAGAGGGAGCTGGTTGGGGCCGGGGCCTCTCTTTTCTTTTCTGCATCTGTGCCATGCCGCTGGGCTCTGGGTGGTGAGACATCCACGTTACATATTACTCGCATTATATCTGGTTAAACACTACTGTTATTTCGTTGTTATCGTTATCATTTATGTTTCATCATAAAAACAAATTGTTTTTATAATCTCAATCCCATGAGGCTTTGCCTACTATTCTTTCTGGGCTCTCCTCCTCACTCCCGGTCGGGGGGAAGCGAGCAAGGGAGCGACCTCGTGGTTCCTTTGTTTCAGTTGGCTTGAACCACGACACCCAGCTTTCATCTCTCTGGGATCTCTGTGATTTTTCCTCACTTCCAGAATATTTCCTCCAGCCAGAGAAAACCAAAAGCTTCATCATCACCTTCCTGAGACCACTTCGTTCCAAGGCCATTTCTTCTTTTTTTTTTTGTGAACCCTTTTTTTTTCAGCATCAGCCCTTTTATTTGGCATCCTATCCCTCAGTCTTCCCTAACCAAAAAGCACAACACATGATCAGTTTCCTAATTTGTGGTTTTCTCTCATATCTTTCTATTAACTAAAGTATTTGGGATGTGCTAAGTCTGTTTAGTTCAGGTGTTAAAAAATTTACAATCTTTTGATACCTGTCCCATCTAGTAAGTGGAGTTCAAAAGTTCAGGTTTGAGTACTCACACTCATGCACATATATCCAATTATCTGCCTCCTGTCAGCGTTCACAGTTTAACACCTACAACACAAGTATACCACCATAAAAAATCCACATTATCAGTATTTCAAGGAATGATTCAAGTAGATATCTTCTAACACTGTGAATAATTCAATTCCCAAACGAATGAAAAAAAAGTTACTGAAGGTCAAATAGACGATTCCACAAGTGGAGGAAGATTATTGTTTGGGAAAAAAAAAATGTATTGTGGCATAAAAATGATAACAGTCATAAGTCAGAAGACAAGCTTTGAGTAAATGGTTGAAATACATGTATTTATGCTGTGAGAACAGCACAAAAGATAACACTTATGAATGAGATGGAAAACGAGTGCTTCAAGGTGAGCCAAAACCAGTTTTGCTGAAAATTTACCCCCCCAAGAAATCTGAAGAAAGAGAAAGAAAGAGTGAATAAAATGCAATTATGATTGTAGTTTTATGTTTCTTGTGTCATTTCTCATTTCACAATGGTCCTAAAACAACTAAGACAATGAGTGATTACTTCTGGAAGATTGACTGCTGTCAAGAACAAAAGTTGCCCTGAGTAGCAAGAAAAAAAAATCTTTTGCCTAATGACTGTACTTCTTCATATAGCAAACTGAGTAATATTTACAAAATGTTTCATTTGATTTGAAATTGCACATTAACTACTTGTTTATCAACCATATAAAATGCAGCACCTTGAAAATCAGTTTCTTGATTCCTCTAGATATCACTGAGAAGTACTGAAGACGTGAATGCCACACATAAAACCAAAAAAAAAGTAGGAACATCATAGAAAATAGCTGGTTTTAACAAATACAATGAGAAAGAAGACAGACTTTTTAAAACAATGAAGGTTGTTTGTATATAATTTTGGATTTAATACAACTCTAAATTTTCACTTACTGATTTTTTTTATATTTTTTTTTAATAGCATCCCTTTGAATAACAGGTCACACAGTGACTTAGAACTTGCTGGTCTTCCTGAAATGTGCTGAAATTTTCCTAGGAGTAAAGACTACTGGTCTGGCTACAAAAGCTTATGTAAAGAAAGATGCTTTTTTGCACCTGTTATTTCAATTCTCTACTATCTACAGCATTCTAGTAATTTCAGTAGGAAAATGACCTTGTAAATTTCATGCCAATAAAATTCAGTGGAAGACAGAAAGTTTGTCAGAATTAATATTTACCAAAAGACTCAAGTATCACTTCCTCTAAGCTCACAATTGCTCACAGGTGTAATCCTGTGAGAAAGAAATCAGGTAAGGGAAGCAGGAGACCTACATTGTTGAGCAGGGAATTTCTGAAAAACTCAAGTGGAAGAAGATTATAAGAATGCTGTCAGATTATGCAGGAATGAATGAGGAAAGCCAAGGTCTTCCTGGAATTAAATCTGGCAAGGGATGTCAAGGTTAGTAGGAAGGGTTTCTTCAAGTATATTGGAGGCAAAAAAAAACCTAGATAAAAAGTTGGACGGCTATTGAATGAGGCAAGGGCCATAGTAACAGTGGCAGCATTACTTCATGCCTTCTTTGCTTCAGTCTTTGCTGCTTAGGCCAGCCCTCAGGAGTCCCAGACTTTGGAGGTAATAGAGAAAGCACAGAGGAAGGAAGAGTCTCCCTTGTTTGAGGAGGATCAAGTTAGAGACCAGTTAAATAAACTGAATTTCCACAAGTCCACGGGTCCTGATGACATGCACTGGCAAGTGCTGACGAAGCTGGGCCACTCTCCATCACCTTTGAAAGGTCCTGGAGAAGAGGTGAGATGCATGAGGACTGGAGGAAAGCCAGCATCACTCCAGTCTTCACAAAGGGCATGAAGGAAGATCCAGAAAACTACAAATAAGTCATCTTTACCTCTATCACTGGAAAGATGATGAAACAGCTCATTCTAGTCATCATCTCAAAAGCCTGTGGAGGACAATATGATTATCAGAAGTAGTCAGCATGAATTCACCAAGAGAAAGTCAAGTCTGACTAATGTGATAGCCTTCTATGATGGCATGACTGGATAGATAGATGAGGGGAGTGGAGTGGATGTGGTCTACCTTGATTTCAGCAAGGCTTTTGACACTGTCTCCTGCAGCATCCTTGTAGGCAAGACTAGGAAGTGTGGGTTAGATGAATGGACAGTGGTGTGGACTGAAAATTGACTGAATGATAGAGTTCAGAGGACTGTGACTAGTGGCACAGATTCTTGCTGGAGGTCTATAACAAGTAGAGTTCCCTAGGGGTCAGCACTGTGTCCATTTCTGCTCAATATATCATTCATCAGTAACCTGGATGAAGGGATAGAGTGTAACCTCAGCAAGTTTACTTGTGAAACAAAACTGAAGACTGTGCTGCCATCCAGCGTGACCTGGACAGTCTGGAAAGTTGGACAGAGAGGAACCTTATGAAATTCAGCAAGCACAAGTGTAGGGTACTGCTCCTAGGAAGGAATAACCCAACATATCAGTACAGGTTAGGGGCTGACCTGCTACAAAACAGCTCTGTGGAAAAAGACCTGGAAGTCCTGGTGGGCAACAGTATGACCATGAGGTAGCAACATGACCTTGTGGCCAAAAAGGCTGATGGCATCCTGGGGTGCATCAAGAAGAATGTAGCAAACATGCAGAGGGAGGTTATTCTCCCCCTCTACTCTGCCCTGGTGGGGCTGCATCTGTAGTATTGTGTCCACTTCTGGGCTCCCCAGTCAAGAAGGACAGGGAACTGCTGGAGAGGGTACAGAAAAGGGCTGTGAAGATGATGAAGTGACTAGAACATCTCTCTTATGAAGAGAGAAATACTTGCGGCTTTTGAGTCTGGAGAAGATTGAGGGATGATCTTATCAACGCTTATAAATACTTAAAGGATGGCTGTCAGAAGGATGGGGCCAGTCTTTTTTCAGTGGTGCCCTGTGACAAGACAAAATGTAAGAGGAACAAACTTGAACACTGGAAGTTCCATCTAAACATATTGAGGAAATTCTTCACTTTGAGGGTGGTAGAGCACTGGAATAGGCTGCTCAGAGAGGTGGTGGCTTTTCCATCTTTGGAGACGTTCAGAACTTGCCTGGACACCATCCTGTGCAACCTGTTCTATGTGATCCTGCTCTGGCAGAGGGCTTGGATTAGATGATCTCCAGAGGTCCCTTCCAACCCCTAACATTCTATGATGATTCTATGATTCTGGTTCTGTGATTCTATGACAACCCTAGTTTTACACAATATTAAATCCTGTTTTATAAGCACTGATGAAAGGTTCATTTTTGTGTTTGTAAATGCATAGATTTGTTATATTGCAAAAGTAAAAGCTGCCGTAGTTAGATGATTGATTAAAAAAGGACAAATCAAAACCCCAACAATGATGGAAAACAAGAATTAACCTCAATAAGAAAAGTCAAATCTAAGCAGATGGAGGAACATATGCTAGCTAAAAAGTAGATGTAATTCAGTGTGTGAAGTAAAATCAATGAGACCTGAAGTTTCAGATTGTCTTTTTATTCGTTTGTTTTACCTTAAATAAATTGAAAAATGTTAAGTTACAATTATGAGCGCAATTTTATCAAGTATCCTAGTAGTGAAACAATGTTGTATGTCAAGGCATATAAAACTCTACCTGCAATAAGCCTTAAATGGTGTCTTAAGGGTATTACTGAATTGAGGACAAAATAAGGTAGAAAAATGTGTTTGCCGTAGCTAGTTATGATGAGCCTGTCTTAAGCATCAATCTCCTAGTCATTAATATTTCAATGTGAACGCAGTCACCATAATTTTCAAAAATTGTTCTGTCTAGAGTGTTGCAAAAAAGAACTTTTTTTCCCAAATTGACCAACTGATAAAATATTAAGCAACCAAACCACAACAAAAAAAAAGAAAAACAGACAAAAGAACCCAAATGCCACACGAAGAAAACCCCAAAACAACGAACCAAACAAAGCCACCAAAAAAACCCATGACACAGTTGTTTCCTGCTCTTTTTAAACAAGGTTTTCACTAATTCTCTCTTGTCCTGAGGACTGCAATGGTGTTTTATTACTACTCACAGGGTCCTATTTTGATTGCGCTAAGATGAATAGAAAGGAGGTTGAGATTTTTTTGGCTATTTTCTAGTCCGTATTTTCTAAGCTACTGATTCAGTTGAAAGACAGGGAGGAGACCAAAACAAATGAACAATTAGTCAAGTTTTCAACTGTATCTTGGCAAAGATTTTTGGATATAGATTATTCTATGAGAAGGAGGAGATCATAAAACTCTTCACTCTCATTATCAGTTGCAAATGTTTAGAGGAGCAAGAAATACCGGATATGTTAATTCTTGTAATTTAATTAATGCTACTGATTTCCATTACCATCCTCCTCACACTTAGCAGCTACACATTCATCTCTCACTTCCAATGAGAAATGGATACCTTTAGGAAAAAGATTAAAAAGTCAAGAGTTGGAGCCCTGCAGCCGATGGTTAAGGGCCCATGCTGATTTCAATGGCAATTAGAAACAGTTTCTGTTATGTCACTCTGTGTACACATTTTTATGAAGTGTATAAATCTTACTCCAAAAAATTCACAGTGAAATTACTTGTGTGTAGTATTTCTTCTGCAAAGCTAGCTTCACTGTTCTATTAAATAAGTATTGAAAATTCCTTTACAAAGGGTTATAAAACTTTCACATGATTTAGTGTTCTAAACAAAAGTACCAGAATGTACAGTTCTGAAACTATTTGCAATCAAAGAAATTCAGTATTAGTCATTAAAATAAAGAGCTCTGGACAGGATAGTTTCAAATGCGTTGATTCTCCTATGTGAAACAATGGAGCTGACCACTTCATATATTAGGGTAATTTAATCTCTGTGAGTAAGCCAGACAAACAAGTTTTCTTCTTCTTTAATCTTTGTGAATTGAATCATAAAACCACTCTCGGACATAACACTGCTTCCCTCTACCTGATATTTTACTTTATGCGACAAACACATGGAACTGGATGGGACTCCCTCACTGAACAATTTCAGATGTTTGTTGTCACAGATAATTGTCACATACAATCCGGTCACAAAATAATCAATTTTAAGAATAAGTGCAAGTTTGTTTGTTTCACACTGCAACTAGAAACTTACTCCAAATCACTGTTCCTTTATTTCTTAGAAATTATTTTAGTCTTAGTGCTGGGACTGCATTAGAATGCCTTCGAACACCATACAAAAGGTTAAATTGTTCTTGGAGAACCAATTTATTCTTTCCGATTTACTTCTGGGTTGTTTTTTTTCCAGATTGTTCTTTTTTTTTCAAAGATTCATTTTAAGGCCTTCTGTAATGGAGTTGTTTTTCTACAATGTGTTATCATCATTAACTCCTTAGAACTATTTCAAGAAAAATTTCTACCAGGTCAGAAATGCTATAATGCTGGGGATTAGGATGTTGTGTCTAATATGGGCACATTGTAGTCTAACAGTTTTGTTCTTACCTGGCACAATTCATATATTTCTCTAGAAATATTGATCGATTCATCCTGTTTCCCTGTTTGACATTCTAAATGCAGAATGAGAAAATAGGTGTAGTTCCTTATTCTGTTTTTCTATATGAAAAATATAAATCATGACATTTTTTTACTGACCAGCAGCCCCAGTCCGAGTTTACATTTCGATTTAGATAAGTGCTGACTAAGCTAAAATGCACTACATCTACATAAACACAGCATTCTCTGCAGAACCTTTCAGGGACCAGACATTAAAAGGGACACTTTGCAAAATAGTATCCTATATTATATGGCTACAGGCACAGCTATGCATTTGCATGGACATATATCATAAACACCATTTGCAAATTTCCAATTATTTCAAGGGGATTTTTAGCTTTAAAGGACTGCAGGAGCAAAGAGCAGCATACACAACGTGTGATGAACTGGCCACAATTCCCATTGTCTATCCTCCTGTGCGGCTGGTAGGGGAGGAGGTAGAGAAAATTGGGAGTACAGTGAAGCCTGGAAGGGGTGAAGGGAAGGTGTTTGAAGATTTCAGTTTTATTTCCTGTTGCTCTACTCTGATTTGATTGGTAATAAATAAATTTTCACAAGCTGAGTCTGTTTTGCCCATGAATTAGCTATTCATGTCCTTATCTCAACCCACAAGCCTTTTGTTATATTTTCTCTACCCTGTCCAGCTGAGGAGAGGAGTGATAGAACAGCTTTGATGGGCACCTGGCATCCAGGTGGGGTCAACCCACCACAATCAGCTGAAAAAGCATTTTCAGGATGCCACTTTCCAAGATACAACCCCTACTCATTGAACTGCTTGGCATATATTAGTCTTTCAGTGACCCATACTAGTCAAATCTTAATTTGCTGCAAGGATCTTTCTGGATTAAACTAGTGAGTTAACCTTAAAGTAAAATGTGGGTATGCTACTGGAAAGTTTGCTCTAGAAACCTGTCCCAAAATGTGATATAGATGAAACTGCACCATAAGTGGCTGCTTGGTCCTATGCAGTTCTGTAACATCCATTAACTCATCTTCATGTTTTCATGCACGTGTATATAGAATCATAGAATCATAGAATGGCCTAAGCTGGAAGGGACCTTAGAGATCATTTTAATCCAGCCTCCCTGCCGCCAGGGACGCCACCTCTTGACTAGATCAGGCAACACATGGGGACCGAACGAGAATCGAACCCGTGACCTTAAATATTAGCCTGATAGTACGCAGTACTGCTCTTATGTTGATTAAAACTGTAAGAAACATAGACAAAAAACAATAGTTTTATCATTCCTTAGAGTGGGAGGACAATCCAAGTGAGCAAATTCTAAAGTGTTCAGGATCATTAACCAGAGAGGACATAATTAATGTCTGCCTTGGGAGTGCTTGTTTTCTCATGTTTGCCACAGATAAAGATATTAAAAGGCAAATAGATTTTACTAGATAATTCCGTATTTCCCCATTTAAAATTACTTTTTTGATAAGTGCTTTTAATTTATTCATTAATTTGTATGTTATGTGCCACGTTGATATTATATAGCATTAATTTTTCAACCAAAATGTCAAGTCATGCTGTCAAACATCTAATAAATGTCTGATATTATTAGCTATATACTTCTAGCCTTATCAAGAAAATTTTTACTAGCATTGAGGAATGAAATAAAGTTTGACAAGACCTGTTTTCCATAAAAATGTATTAGCACATAATTATATGCATGTACTTTATTCCTCAATCAGTTTAATCCTCTTGAAGCTTTTTAATTGTTTTCCTTTGGATTCCTCTCAGTCTAAATGCTGCGTTTACTCGATCATGTAACTTGTTTTGTTCATTTGTTTTTAACTGGCATAATAAAAGACCTCTTTGATTTCCTTTATATACTCAGTCAGATATATTCAGAACAGAGACAGACAAGCTAGACATTTCCC
>NW_009705213.1:35779-47270 GCF_000703405.1 Apaloderma vittatum
CTTTTTTTGTCTCTAACAGTAAGGCAGCATTAATCAAAGTCATTCTCCTTGGCCTGGAAGTACCTTGTTTGGTCTGTACAAAGATCCATTTTAAATAATGCATTTTTCTGTTTATATTTTTCTGGGTTTATTTTTTTCACTCATTTCCTTAGCATTTTGATTAATTCTGGGAAATTAAACATTCTGAAAAGAAAGGTAGATATAGGTGAACAGATTATTACTTGAACTTACCTTGTGTATTATAGTCAAGACATAATCTCGTTCGGATATATAAATTAACGACTTTTATTAATTTCCCCGTCCTCTCAGGTTTTTCTGAACAAGTACAATTTATGTTCTGAACATTCCAATCACTCATATTGCCTCTTCAGATTCCAGGAATAACAGTCATATCAAAATTCTTATAATATATAAGGAATTTCAGTTTACACTTATGAATGTTTTCCAGATTCCTAAAACTTTGTAATAAACAACTCAAAAACTTCATTTTCTTGTACAAATTGCTTCAATTTGTTCACAGCAGGCAGAGTTTGTGTCTTCACCTTATATTTAACTTTAAATAAAAGGCAGTGAGAAGACTGTATTTCCACTTAGGACCAAACCTTCTATTTTAACCTGTTATATCTAGTTTGTAGTTTGCATATATTTCTCCTATGTCCATATGTGTGTATGTATAAGTGGATCAGTTGGCTGTGACATGACCTGAAAACTCAAAACTACCTTTCAAGTACAGCACATTCAATATAAATTCAATATAAGCCATCAAACCAAAGTGTGATTTTTTTCTTTCCTTCAATGTCATCATATTCATCTCTTTATATCTCCTATTTCAACAGTTAGCAAGCACAGGATAGACATTTAAAACACAAACTTTCATCTTCATCTTCAATTCACATAGTTTCTCTTTGAAATTATGCCACACATGGAATATGTGCAAGCTACATCCTGATCTGAGGCTCCGGCAAACTACCAACAACCTACATTTCACTGAAGCAAGTTGACTATTTTAATTGGAGACTTCTTTTCCTTTCTTTTTTTTTCCTTCTTTTTCTTTTTTTTTTTTTTTTTTTCCCACAAGGATGGGGGGGATAATGAAAACTGCATAAAACCCCCACAACTTTGAAATCTCATTCCTTCAAGGTTTCACACAGTGCTCTGGACCATTGAGGATGGCATAGCTGACGGAAGTTAAAGGGGTCTCTGTGCAATCCGCTAGGTTTTTTGTGCTATGATCTTTTCCTAAACTCAGTCCAAAGGGAATGTGAAAAATTCTCTCTCCCAACCACAGAGCCTGTCTTCCTAAATTAAGCTGCAGAGAATTGTGCTTCCAGTTCTTAAAGACCCCCAGGTACCCACCATGGCAAAAAGCAAGGGGTGGTAAAACACTTACCATTGTTGGGATGGGCAGGCATGGGTGGATAGCATGGCTGAGGAGTGGCTGACGCACAAGCACTGTAGGTGTCTCTGCCAGAGAAGAATTTCAGCTCTAGTTCCAACTTAGGCAGGCGGGAACAAAATACAAAGATAAAAGTAGAAGGAGGGTTTGAAAGCAGCACCTAGGTGGGAATCTTGTGTGCAGTCAAGAAAAGAAGTACACGAGGCAGAAATGAAAGTACAGCCTTGATGGGGAAGACAAGGACCTTAAGCACGACTAAAGGGATGGTAAGCAGTGAAAGAATTTTAATTGGGAAGTTTCGTGGTCTGAGCTTCAGGAGATAAAACTGACTTTCACAGCAGTGTTCAGGAAGGATTTAAGGGGAACAAAGCAAATAGCCTGCCTTTTATCATAACCTGTGCAACTGTTAAATGGAGTTTTATGTATGTCTTGTTATCCTTAGCTTTATAATGACTTTTTAAAAGACTTGGGGAAGGGTCAAAAGAGAGAAAGTTTCTTCCATGCTATGTGAAGAATATATTCTCGGGGACAGAAAGCTGTCTTCCTAAGGTGACCATCAGAGCCGAAAACATTAAAGACTGGAAAACCCAACACACAAATGAGGGCCCAAATACACAAACAAAGCTCAGCATGGAGGATAATAAACTCCCCCTGAATTGTGTCGTGATCACAGTAGATCATATTCTTGTTTTATAAATCTAGTCTTGCCAAAACAACACAAAAAAAATCTGGAACACTTTGCTAAACTAATTCTATTACCGATAATTTAAATTTGTGGATTTATTCACTGAAAACCTATATAAAATGCATTTGTCATTTAAAAATATACATTACTTTTTACACTGTAATACTAATGAGTATTATACATTTCAAGACAAAATTGTGTACTTATGACAATACACAGATTTAATAGTCTATAATGTCTATGAAACAAAGGCAACACTGGAATTTCAAGTTAATTAACAGTCTTCAGGTATATCACTGACTGAATCTTACAATTATCTTAACATATCCTATAGTTAAGGACCTCTACCATAACACATTTGACTTCCTAATTCATAGCTTTCACAAGCACGCTCATGTTTCAACCTAGAGCAATTTTACTGTGGATGATTTGTTAAAATCAAATGGCATCTGAAAAAAAATAAAATCTGACATTTTCTTAACTGTGACAAACAATCCAGAAAAAAAAAATACCTTATCAGTATAGTGGGTCTTAATTCATTAAAAGTATCTTTGTCACTGTTACATTACTTCCATTCAAAAGAGAAAACATTTTGCAAATGATATGGGTATGGCTGCCCTTGTTATAAAAATGACTGGCAAGAATAGCTCAGCCTCTTTGAAGGCTTGCTGGAACCTTTGAAACTTATGTCTTTGTCTCTCATTTTGGGCATGCCTTGGAAATCTTAAAAGAGTGTCAAAAATTTTTTTCAGAGCTCAAATGTATTTTGTGCTTGTAAGACATTAAAAATAACAAGTAACCAAGCAGTAACCTGTTAGTATGTATTTGGATTATAAGAAAAAGGTGCTTCTGCATCCAATATAACCAGGATAAATCATTATTCTTAAAGACATCAGATTTTTTTTTTGCATTGTAAAAGTAAATCTGATAAATACTCAGTTGTGATCCATTTATTACTGATGTTCTGGCATTTAGGTCTTATCATAACAAAGCCAAGTAACATTTTACAGAGTATTCCCTAAAGTACGTCAAGTATTTGAGGATTGACTCTCACTTAAGCCAGAGAGCAAGAACAAAACTGAATCCTGAGTCTGGTGAAATAAGTTTTATCATAGTCTGCACAGTGAATGTAGTCCTGGAGTACACAGAAAAGTCAATCTATATGAGATGACCTGGGGCTTATTCATTGATAATGCATCCACACTGGAATTTATTTTACATCTGAGCCAATGTGAGGCTCTGCTACATACTATTCCAGTTTCAAGCCAAACAGATCAGTGTAAAACACTGTCTCTAGGGATGTTTCTTTTCTGTTTTGCTCCTCTATTAAATATTCAGCTGATGAACATAGACCATTTGCACTGAAACCACCAATCAGTTTAAGCTATGTGTGAGTTAAGCAAGCTTTATTTGGTTTTGCATTACTATGGAAGGGTAGGATAGCATTCACTCATGTCTCAGAGAGTAGAGTATAGAACACGTATAGTACAGATGTTCAATCAGTGCAACAGCTGCTTGTACCCTTCTCCAAACATTTCAACTCCAGTTTTTCTCCCTTTTGCTAGAAATCCCCATAGAGGTCCTTTGATCCTCATAGAGATCTTCTTGCAAGATCCTCATAGGAGGGTGGCAGTGGATAGAAAGTAAATTCAGCTTGCATTAGCCACTCAGTGTAGACACAACTCAGACTGCAAAGATACATTTTTTCACAGTCATCACCACAGACATTTTGCTGATCACTATTTGTGTGGGTCTCTCACCAGTAGCTGGAGTTTTCAACTAGATGAACTACTTATTTAATTATAAACTTCTTATTCTGCTAGATACATGGCAGAATTTAAGAACATAAAGATTAAGAAATTAGCTCAAGACCACTGAATATCTTGCCAGAAGCTGCTAGCAGTTTCAGAATGAGATGAAATGTTTGGATTCTTCCTGTATCTCCTCAAAATGATGTTGTGTTATCAAGTTGCTAGAATTCAGAACACTCTTCCCTAGAGTTAGCAATTTCCCTTTTCCTCTTACAATGACAGTAACAATCATTTTAGTATTAACAGAACAAAAAAGAAAGAGATTGAACTGTGACAAAGATCCTCTTATGCTAGTCCTTCCATAGGAAGATGTTCACCGTCGAAGTGACACCGTAATCTCAAGCTCATCACTATTATATGATAGTTAAAAAAGGTAAGTACAGTAGAATTGCTAGAAGGAACTGAAGTGTTATTAACTTATTTCTTATTACATTAGCCATTATAGTCATTCCTGAAAGATTATGTATATTACAGCCATTATTTCAGACATTAACACTCTCTTCTTTATGGAGAATTCTCAGTTGTGTCTGCGACATGCTTCCCTCCCCATCATTAGACACCAATAACTGCTTCCCTTCCATCTTTGTTCTTTCTTCTTCTACATATCAACAAAACACACTCCATTTGCAACAGAAGTATCTCTTTGCTAATTGAGGTTTCCAGGGAAGCAAAGTGAGAGAATTTAATTACACTCCAAATAGCTACTCTACCTCAAACTGTTCAAATCTCTTTGAATCAAACCTCACATACAGGATGGAGTACACATAATTTTACAAATTTAAATAAGATCATTGGCAATACATATCTTAGATTAAGCTTGACAAATGAAATAAAAATTAAGTTTATAGCTCAAATCTTTACCCAGAGAATCAAACACAATATTAGTGATCTCTGAAACTGGAGGTATATCCTAAACATTGCACTGTGTCAAGCTACTTTGAAGACCGAAGTAGTTCAGTCACTTTTGATCACCTGAGAAAAGGAACGAGTCTGATAGTGTATAAATTGTACTTTGCCAAAATTAGACAAAGCAGCCTTCTTCCAGACAATTCAGAGGTGTTTCTGTCTATTTGCCTGCTTACATGCCCTCTATTAGCACACTCTCTGAGCATTTCACAAAGTTTAATGAGCTTGTCTAATGTACATGTAGAAGCTATTCTGCATCTCACCAGTGCAAGATAAATGTGGTGAGGACAAGAATAGTCCTTGACAGAAGATCCGTGTTGAAGGGCTAGTACTCCACAGAGGGCACAGAACTTTTCAAGTCTTGATGACTGTCATGGTTTGAGCTGACTGCCTAGACCAGCTATAAAGAAACACATGACCACTCTCTCACTCCTCCCTTCATCAACTAAAAAGGCTCAAGGGCTGAGATTAGGACAGGAAAGGTTCATTCACCATTTATGGTCATGAGCAAAAAAAACAGAGAAGACTTGGGGAGAAAACATTAATTTCATTTACCACCATCATTTGTCGACTAGCTCAGAGTACGATAGTGAAAGGAATACGCAAATAAATACAACCCAATCTTAAATAAACTCCTCCACATCCCTCCCTTCTTCCTGGCTACCTTACCACCTCCATCAGCTGGGGGGGCAGAAGCCCCTGTTGGGTCGTGCAGTCCTTCTGGCCATTACTCATTGTTCATGTTAGTCCTTCCTTCCTGGGAAAGAGGGCTCCTCTCAGTCTTTGCCTGATGCTGTGTGGTGTCCATTTCATGAAAGGCAACTCTCTCACCCTCCACGAGTTCTTCCCACCAGCATGGGATTCTCCTCAGGGTCACAGGTCACTTCAGGAGTATCATCCGCTCCCACATGGTCTTTCTCTCCCCTGACATGGGGTCCTCTATGTACTGCTGCATCCAGGACATTCCCACCACTGTCAGTCTTCTCAGTTGGCAATCACCTTCCTGCCATCTCACTCACCATAGGACTCTGGGGAAATTCTCTATTCTGGTGCCTTTCTCTTCCACTTTCCTTATCAACCATATTCTTTTGCTTTCGTCTTACCTTTCCCTCCTCCAAATGGAAAAGACAGGACACAAAGAGATAATGAGAGAAATGAACAAGAAGAGACTCATCCAACACTTTTCCCCTCTGTGCAGGTTTGAGCTGAACAGAACCAATGCTGTTCAGTGACTTTTGCTTCTCAACTCAGTCTTTTCTAAAAGGCTGCACTTTCTGAAGTTAGCAGCATGTTTTTGCAGACAGTGTGTGCTACTGGCAGTGATAACACCTGATGTTTACAGTTACTGCCTGGGACTGGGATGCAGAAAGGCTCTTGCTGATACTTATTCCTGTAGTGACCAAGGCCACTGCTGGCTTGTGTGCCACGCTGGGGGTGCTGGGTACTAAAAGGGGTCACAAGGAAGCAAAAGGTTGTACCTCCGGTGAGTTATTGGCAGGACAAGTGACCAACAGGAGTATTCCATTCTATATGCATCATATTCAGTATAAAACTGAGGGACCGTGAGGGTCCAGGGAGGACTCCATCCAATTTACTGCCTTTGATCCCGATCCTGAGTTTCTGAATCCAGCTCCCGTATCCAATTCTCCTGTGTCTCTGGGCCTGGGACTTCCCCAGTGCCACCTGCTCTGCAGCATCAGTGGGTATTGCTATCAGCAATCAGTCCAGTTTGGTATATAGTTCACTATTTTAATTATTTCTTTATTCATTAATGCTGTTTTAATTTTTTTATTTTTTTTTTCCCCAGTCCATAAGTCTCTCTGTCTCATTTCCTTTTCCTTCCCGTTTGGGGAATGAGAGGGTGTTAGAGAGCGTCTGTCAGCGTTTAGTGTCTGGCCTAGTCCTAAGACCCGACACCCTCTTAAATACTTAAATACACTGATCGTGGAGGCACTGATTGGCCTACCCTTGTCTGTAGGTGGGTCAGACTTTTTACCTGAGGCTGAGGGAGGCTCTAGAAGCTTTGCAAGAGTCATATCCAACAGTTCTCTCTCCACTATCAAAACCCCTTCCAGTTTCAAACCCATGACAAACACTCATGGTTAGTCAAGCTCCCTTGAATTTTTCTCACAGAACTAGAATGATGGTAAAGGAGAAAGACAAAAGCGTTTAGCTATAAGTAAATTCTTTATGATATTAAGTTAGCAGGAAGCTCACCATAGACTTGAAAGATCAGTAGCATTAGGAACACAGTTCTGTCTGGTTTTGCAATTGTGCAGAAGATGCATATTTACATAAGATGCTTAGCTCATGCTACATCAGGTACAAGCTAGCATAAAGTTCTGCCTACAAAGGGACTGTGATCAACAACTGGAGGAAAGTAAGCAGATTGAGGGGAGAGGATGGAAAGCTTGAATTAATGTTATTTGAAAAGAATATTTTTCCCCCTAGATTTTTACACATATAAATTAATGAAAGTTTGTTGCCAGATAAATTTGTTATTATATTCTGCTTGGTTCTTTGTTTTGTTTGAATATGAGTGCTTCTGTGACCTTCGTGTGAAAACTATTTCTTTCTATAGCAGTTATGGACAAGAGCCTCCTAATGCCTGGATGATCATTCAGAATTTGACGACCTCCAGGCTACATTGCCGCTGAGTGTTGCACTTAAATACCTATAAACATGCTGTTTCAGCAGATGCAAGTAGGGATAACAGCATCTTCTGTGGACTGGCAAAGGGTATTTCTGACTTCATCCACCACTGAAAAGACAGAAGTACTTAACAGGAATTTGTTTCTGTTATCTTTAGTCAAGATTTCTGAAGGCTGATGGTATCCCACAAGCTGAGACACTTTATGCATGTACAGGAAAGACATATGAGAGAGAAGACCTGAGGCCACTTTGCCAACAGATAATAAAGGACAATTTTGTAAGCTAACCTCTTGGAAGCATAAAGATAAATTATTTCCTAAAGGAAGAGTGAAGAAACTTTTCAGCCCACTGAATCACAGTGAAAAATGAGACAGTGAAAAACGTGAAGGAAGAAAAGGTCTTTCTTAAATCCTTCTTTTTTAAGTGTCAGATAATGAAGGTAAAAGATTGTAGATGCAGAAGGTAACTGCAACCAGAAAACAGTAGCGGTTCACACGATAAAAACCAAGAACCTGAAGTAGGCTGACACTGTTGAAAGTGTCGTTGATAAATAGGCTAAAATTTAAAAAACTGAAGCAAATGAAAAAGAGATAAAGAACATCATTTACATCTTTGGGGACAGAAGGAAGAACAATAATTTGAAATTGGAAGGCATGTCAGGAGACAGATGAAACAAAAAAATGTCAAGCCTGAAAAAGAATTTAATTAAGGAATTGTTAACAACAGACCAATGAAAAAAAGTGATTGCTAAAAAGACACACAGAAGTGTGTTTCCTATGTCTGCAGTGGGTAGGATACCCAGAGATACAGTTGTCAAAATCCATTACTATCAGCTGGGGAATGCTTCTCTTTTGGGAAAAGGATACTTTTTTTTTCACAGATTTATTAAATACTAATCTTCTGGAACTTTTAACAGTGACATTTGAGCAGAAAAAAAGAGTTGGACAATAAAAGTATTGTGACATTATTTAGAGATGAGGTCACCCTTTAAATTTCTATTTGCTTTTAACAGTTTTACCTTGTACAGTTTTGACTTGTTACCTTTAACTTATTACATAAAATTAGGAGGTGCTCACAAATGGCAAAAGAAATTGGCTATTGTACATGGAAGAAGTGAAAATAACAATATGTTTTGAGGTTTTTTTGTTTTTCATAACTCTATCTTATAACAATCAAAAAAAAAAAAAAAGACAAAAAGTGAAAGTCTTGAATCTGTGCAAGCCTGTAATACTGCAGACCCAGAAGGAAGATACAGTCCCATCGATGTTTTCCCCAGAGATGCACTGTGAAGGGTCAGGAAGGAGAAGGAGGGAGAATTTGTCTGAGAGTAAGCATTTGAAAAAAAAATTCCAGAGTCTCTATACTGCCCAGAGTTAATAAGAAAGAGTTCTCAACCCATTTATTTTAAGTAAACCCCTGAAGATGTATTTTTATGTAAAGATTCTTTACACTGAAGACTGCAAAACTGAATGTAGATGAAGTACAGGTGAGATGATGGAATGCTATAAATTAACTTTAGTTTTACATTACATTGAATCTCTGAAACTCAAGAATTTTATGTGAGAAGCTTAATTGTAACCACATAGGTATTTTCCCTCAGTGACATACCATACACTTTTGAGGTCCTTCCCTCAACAAAGGTACTTACAGCAAAGGAGAGGACAAAATGGACCTTCTTATATAGCAAAGAACAAGACAATAATATCTATACTTTGTAATTCTGAAAGTCCTCTCTGTAGGATGGTTAAAATTAAAAGGTAGTGAAAAAAAATCATAATGAGAGTGTTTTATAATATTGCTGGGGAAAACAGACTGAATTATTTTAAAAATAGCAGACACAAATACAGTGATTAAATCACTAAGAATAACAGTATCAAAGTCTATGAGAAAAAGATATGTTAAGAAAAAGCACAAGTACAAAAAACAAGCTCTTTTTAGTCTGGGTAATTGTTAGGTTTTTGACAATGGTACAGCAGAAATATGTTTTTTACCAGAGCATTCTTTTTGAAAGAAATAAGATTATATTTTATTACAATATATATCAAGATATACCTCTACAAGTAAGAATAGTGAACATGAATAACCTCATTAAATTAATCTGCATTAATGTAAAAGACTTTAAAAGTATAATAAAAAGAGGAAAAAATTTTAAAAAGCCTTACAACATTCTTAGCAGACATCAGAACACACATTTCAGAGATGTAAGAGCAATTATTCAGCAAAAACTAGTTTAATCAGTCTTCTTTCTACTTGTACCCTTCTAAATAAAAAGATGAGGTAACATAACCCACGTATCAAAAATAAAAACAAAAAAGAGAAAAAAACCTCAAAGGTTACTATAGGATCAGACAATGCTTCAAGCCCATACAAGAAGACTTTTATGACAGTTTCAGGTGTAGCAGTCTGACTCCAGAGCTTTCACATTCTGCTTGTGAAACAGAATTCTGCAGCATCTGGTGCAGCTCTAGTTGTACGGATGTCTATAGGCAGATTTGAGTGGGATTCATATGTTTAGTAGTGAGATAATCTAATTTTTAAACATAGTCATAAAAGCCTAAGTTACCACTGTAATCTCTTTTTATTATCAACTGGAAAGAAGAAGAATCTCCAGAGAGCCTTTTATTTCTTTTTGGAGTAGTTTTTTAACACAGGCCATGAGAGTACCTTAGATGTGGATTACTAATTTACTTGTATACATTTAGAATCGCAGAGCCATAGAATCATTTAGATTGAGAAGCAGTGGTTTTAAACTACAGCAGGGTAGATTTTGATTGGACATTAGGAAGAAGTTCTTTACTATGTGGGTAGTGAGACACTGGCAAAAGTTGTCCAGAGAGGTGGCGGAGGCCCCATCCCTGGAGGCATTCAAGGTCAGGCTTGATGGGGCTTTGAGCAACCTGATCTAGTGAAAGATGTCCCTGCTCACTGCAGGGGGGTTGGACTAGATGACTTTTAAAGTCTCTTCCAACTCATTCTGTGATTCTACGATTTTATGAGTTCAAGCCTGTTGTGGGTTAGAGCTGGGCCGGCCACTAACACGGACAGATGCTCTCTAATCCTCTCTTCCCGCCCGCCACACCCCCCCAAAAAAAAAAAGAGAAGGCAAAGGGAATGAGGCAGAGAGACTTACGGGTTAGAGAAGAAAAAACTAGAATAGCTTTAATGAAACAATAGTAGAAATATTAGTGAAATGATAAAAGTAAAGAACTATATACAACTATAGATAGTAGCCCGATATCAAACCTGACTCCCTCTCTCGACATCAATCCCTACTGATGCTGCAGAGCAGGAAGCACTGGGGAAGCCCCAGGCGCAGTGGTGGCGGGAGCTGGATACAGGAGCTGGATTCGGGAACTCAGGATCCGGATCAAAAGCAGGAGGTCAGATGGAGTCCTTGGACACCGACCATTGCAGAAAAGAGATGAAACTCTGTGATCACTCAATTTATACCAAATATGACGTATATGGAACGGAATACTCTCATTGATCACCTGTCCTGTCTATTGCCCCCAGAGGTGCAACCTTTTACTTCCTTGTGACCCCTCTTACTACCCATCATCCCCAGTGTTGTATACAAGAGCCAGCAATGGCCTTGATTACTACAGGAACAAGTATCAACAAGAGCTTTTCTGCATACTAATCCCAGGCAGTAACTGTAAACATGAGGTGTTATCACTGCCAGTAGCACACACTGTCCGCAAAAACATGCTGTGAACTTCGGAAAGTGCAGCCTTTTAGAAGAGGCTAAACTGGAAAGTAGAAATCACTAACCAGAACTTGTTTTTTAGCTAAACTCAGGACAAACCCTCAACCTAAGAATGCCAGATCCAAGACTAAACCGCACTTCATCTACACATAGGGTAGGTGAGTTCCAGCAATCATTGAAACTCCTTAAATTTGACTATTTTCAGCATAACAAGGCTCTAAAGGCATCTCAGAGAACATTATTCAGGTCAACAGAGCTAACCTGTGCAAAACACTCCTTTTTTAATGGTTTCTCTGCTTTTAAGCTTTTAGTAACTTTAAATAAATTATTTTTAT
>NW_009705214.1:0-5657 GCF_000703405.1 Apaloderma vittatum
GGCCAGGGTCAAACCACGAAGAGAGTTTAATATGTAGAGCAAAAACCGCGTACATGAACAAGGCAAAACAAGGAATGCATTTATCTCTCCCCATGGACAGGAAAGCAGGGCTCCAGCATGGGTAATGGTGACTTGGGAAGACAAATGCCATCACTCTCAACGCCCCTCCGCACCTCCTTCTTCTTTCCTCAGCTTTATATGCTGAGTATGACATCTTATGACATCACATACCATCCATATGGTACGGAATATGCCTTTGATTGGTTGGGGCAGCTGTTCTGGCTGTGTACCCTCCCAGTTTCTTGTGCACACCCACCCTACTTACTGATGGGGTGGGGTGAGGAGTTGAAAAGACTTTGACTCTCTGTGAGAACTGCTCAGTGATAACAAAAACATCCCTTTGTTATCAGTGGTATTTTCAGCTCAATCTCAAAACACAGTCCCATACTAGCTACCATGAAGAAAATCAACTCTATCATAGCCAAAACCAACACAAAGTGATACCAAAATATTTTATGGCTTCTTAATTCAAGGTCTTGTTATGCTTCCCACAGTTCATCTATGGTACACAGGAAGAAAGGAAGAACTCCATAAAGAAATTTATTACAGATAAGCGAAACGTATGGACCTCAAAAGATAATTCCTGTGAGGGAAGTGAATTTTTGTAGGTACAACCTTTACTCAAGAAAGGAAAGACAGTAGAAAAAAAATCATATTAACCATATAGAATATTTTTAAACATTTGGTAATATGAACTGATCTCTGAGATAATTTCTCTCCTCAGGCTCATGTTCATGATTCACTTTCTCCATAATGACAGGGAAAAAAAAAAAAGGCAAAATCTGAATTTAAGCACCAAGTTACCCACTCTCCTGCAGTTTGAATCTTGTATCCTTATCACAGTGGACTTTCTTTCATGCAAGCAGTATCCACAAAAAACCAGGAAATGTACTTGAGAATTCCATTGTCCAAAGGAAAAAAATAGCATTTGAAGATCTTTAATCCAGGTAGATGCTTTTTGGTTACTATGCCTTGGGCCTTGGGCCATCTATTCAGCCTGTCCAAATTTTTCTGCAGATCCTCAAACAGGTCAACACTTCCGTCCAACTTGGTGTTGTCTGCGAACTTACTGAGGGTGCACTTGATCCCCTCACGTGGACCATTAATAAAGATTTGTCCCAGTACTGAATCCTGGGAAACATTATCTGTGACCCGCTACCATCTGGATTTAATTCCACTCACCACCACTCCTGTGCCTGGCCTTACAAACAGTTTTTCATCTAGAGAAAAGTACACCTGTCCAAACCTTGAACTGCCATATTCTACAGGAGAAGGCTGTGGGAAATCATGTCAAAACCTTTACCTAAGTCCAAGTAGACGATACTCACTGTCTTTCCCTCATCCACTAAATGGGTCACCTTGTTACAGACTAACATCAGGTTAATCAAGCAGGACTTGTCTTTTGTAAACCCATATTGACTGGGCCTGATCACTTGGTTGTCCTATATATGTTACATGACGGCCCTTAAGATGATCTGCTCCATACCTTTCCCCAGCACTGAGGTCAGACTAACAGGGCTGTAGTTCTTGGGTCTTCTTTCTGGCCCTTCTTGTAGATGGGTGTCAAAAATCCTTAAAAGATGTGTATAAAATATAGTTATAAATCTGAATACAATGTCCATATTTGTTATATTGATGTCATATATAATTTAACATACATTTTGACATATCTTTCAGGAAATCTATTCTCTAGAAACAGAAAAAAAGATTATAACAAAGAGAAATATTTGTGTCTGCCTGGAAAACTGAAAGTTAGGTTAATGGAACCTTTTTTGCATGATTTTATTTTCATGACAAAGGATTTCTCTAGTAGATCTAAGAGCTATTCTAAAGTTGTTTCATATCTCACAGACCCCTCTTGAGTGACAGTTGAGAATGCTTTGGCAATCCAGGACATGGTAGAGTTTTCTCCCCAGTGAATATTTTTTATTTAAATCTTTCTATCCTTTCCTATCTATCTGTACGAACACTTTGTTCCTTTATATACAGCAGTTTCTACTATTTAAAAAAAAAAAAGGAAGTCAGTAAGCTTATTTTTTTTTTCCTTCATCATTTTAGTCTCCTTCCTATCATTCAAGAGAGAGATTTTTATGTTAGACTTAGATAAAGCCTAGGGATGTCAACAGAATTATTCCAGTTGATTTTAATAAGATATAGACACAGCCTGTATTTATATACTTTGCTCTTTCTGAGATAGAGTAACTTGAATCTTACAAGGAAACTAACTCTTCCAATATTTACATTTCATTTTTGTAGTTTAAAAGTTTGGACTAACAGCAATAATATTCGAATTCCTCTCAGATTTATTTGTTTATCATCTTCCTTTCTATTGCTTGACTTTTATTTCAAGGTTCAGAATTTCTTTGACCTAAAAGTGACTAGAAATAAAAATAGCCTACCTTTTATTTTTTTAGAAATTGAGATGTCTCAAATAATGACAACGGAAAAACAATGGGTAATAAAGCTATGTGGGACTTGTTTATGTTAAGTAAAAAAAAATTTTTTTTAATGTAGAATAACATTATCTCTTTATGTAAGTATCCATTTTTTTTACATTTATAGTATTACATAACTTCAGTAAGATATAAGGTCACAGAAACCTGTTTGCTACAACTTGTAGAAATTTGCATTGTAGATACATGTCAGCTGTCCAAGTTTGAGAGTATTTTGGCTAATGTAATAAATGACATTACAGAAAGGTAAACTATTACAAAAACATAATAGTTTGATATATTGTTAGCAAGGAGTCCTTTAAATGGGTGCATTATTTTGCAACATTTTCTCAAACTGTTGTGATAGTAGCACAGTTTATATATTTAATTTCATAAGTCAACAGCTATGTGGGTATGAAGAGTAATGAACAATATTTGAAGACATAAATATATAACTGTTTAGCCAATCATCACTTTAATAACATAAGTCTATTTAAGTGGGGAAAATGAGGCTAGTATTGAAAAACACTATGAAGAGTAGCATAGATGGGAGTTCAAAAATATTTACTTCAAATGTGTGATAGGTTGTTGCAAAAAATATATTTTTCTGTGTGTCTAAGGTGCATAAAACAACAAGTAATGGTCATACCATTACAGCCAGGAGGATTTAGTTTAGGCAGTAGGAAAATGATTCTATTACTAAATAAAGTGAACACAGTAGTAGATTGCCTAAGGCAATTATGAAGTGTTTAAAGAATACAGTAGATATATAAACATCTGCTGAGAAAGATATATGCTGATCCTGCTCAGGGGGGCAGGAGAATGGTCTAGGTGATCTCTTCAGGTCCCTTAAAGCTCTAACTATCTGATGTGCCCTACTGAGCAAGTGATTCGCCCGAAACATTCATGTACCTGTTAACTAATTTATAAGTTAGACCATTTGACTTGAGGACTTAAAACAGTGATACCAATATAAAGCTAACACGAAGTTTCCAGCAATTGATGAAATTCTGAGATTGCTATTCAATGGAAACTGTAATGTCAGTTGTGTTTTCTTTTTAAATAGGAGCATTGTATCTCCTTGAAGCTCTCAGAAGACAAAAAAGATATGTATCTAGCAGACGTAACACGTATGCTTTAATGGAAAATGTTGGAGGAGAACACACAGAGTTAGTGTCACTCTGATATAAAGTTGCTTCACTGGTTTGAAATGTTAGGTAAATACTATAAATGCTAATTTCTTTTTTAAAGGTCTTTGGAATTCTGTCAGGATGTGAAAGTATTTAACACATTTTTAGAGTCTTTGTATAGAAAAAAAAAAGCCATTGCATGCAAAAAAAAATTGAAGAGAAGTTCTCATGGTAGATAGGAGGTGCTTAATCTGCAGGATACAAAATTAACAGTTTCAAAGTAATTATCTTCCAACCAGCTTTCAAGGTTAAGAGCATTACAGTTTCTTTCATAAAGAAATTCCTAACCTGTTTACTACTTCCTATCTTTTTTTAACTTTTTAAAACATGTATGATGTATCACTGATTGCAGGCAGTTCTTCAAAGGAATATTTTTTCTACTGAAAACAAGTTTTTATGCTCTTTTTAAGGTGTGAAGACATATATTTCCCATAACTTTAAATCTGAGAGAATTTGGATTTTAAGCCACTAAAAATATTTTACAAATACACATTGACATCACTGATGTGATTAATTGACCAATTAAATTAATTCACTTGCAAAAATGAAAACATATTTTGATATTATAGAATAATTTATTATTTTTTGTCAGAAATCACCTCTAATGTTGAAATTCTTGGTTGTTTTTTTCTAAAGTATATTTTAAAATGTTTAATGCTGAAATGCTGAAGATTTCTACAAGAAGTAAGTATTTGAATATCTTCTTCGGTTAATTTTTTTAAACATAATATTCACCCACTCAAAAATATTTTACATTAGCTTTTTGAATTTTGAAAATTTCCACTGAGTATTAGTAAGAAACAAAATAAGACAGAATTCTTTTGCCTTCCTATGAGCTACGATTCAGCTCTGTCCAACTCATATCCAATCTAATGCAACACTGCAAGAAGAAAAGCTTCATATTTATGTCACATATCACCAGTATAATTTACAACGCCACCATCTGTCATCTGCAGTATTTATTTCTGTTCCAGATTTTCTTCCAGTTTATTAATTAAAATACTGAATAAGACCGAGGTGAGAACTGCTCTCACAAAACACATGAAGAAAGTCTCTAACTGGTTGATATTTCCCAGTGAGGTGTTATGGCTTGCAATTTGTCATGATTTCAGCCTCTAATCCCCTTTCATATGTCCCAACTTTATTATCCTTAGCCCTCATTTTTCTTTTTGACATAATTATCATCCTCTAAAAAATTAAATACCTTAGAGAAGATGAAGAATGTTGCTAAAATGATCTTAACTTTATCAGCTGGATTTGTAATCTGGTCAAAGAACAGCACAGTTGTTTATTGTGGGTGTTGGTTTTTTTTCATTTCCATGGGCTGCAAGATTCCCTAACAATTCCAGCTGGAGTGAGCATGTTTACACCATCCCTGCCAAACAACAGGCAATCATGGGAACAGGCCATGCAGCAGCAATGTGCTCAGCTGCTGCTTCCTACCAACTTCCCACTGCTTAGGGCATCTCACAGCCAAAGCCAAGCAGCATGAAAATAATTAAATATGAATAAAGTGATGGGCCCCATGAGAAAGCTAGAAATGTGGCATGAGCCCTAGTTGAAAATGCACCTGGAGTGATAGAAAGAATCTGTTGGATGAAGAAAAGCTGATGGGCCATTAAGTTTCAGTATTAAAGACTTAATGTAAAATGTACCTTTATACAATCTGGATGATCATCTCTTCATTTTCTGAACCAATATGATTTAAATAAAGTTAAACATTTCATTACAGACAGAGTTCAGGGAAGTGCCATACTGAAAACCAAAGGCTTTACTGTCTTTCACAGAAAAGATGCACACTCTTGCTCCAAACCTGTCATGATACCAGCAGTAACACTGTTTAACTGCAATAATTGAGAATTTAAGTGTAAAATAACTGTAGGGAGAGATAATACCTCCTACTAGACAAAAACATACAGATGTAGGAAGCAGACAAACAAAACATATAAATCCTTCTACTGAATGAAGTGTAGGG